>NW_023458556.1:113414065-113414383 GCF_013731165.1 Rhagoletis pomonella | reverse complement strand
TACAATTATATCATTGAAGTGGATATAAACAGAATTAGTAAGACTCCTTTTTCTCTTACTCATTATCTCGACTTTTTTCTTAAGACAAGACAGCTAAATATTCTGACGAAATTTTGCCTACCACCGAAAGCTCCTGACCCGACTAAACCCACTTTGGCATTCGTTTTATCTTTATACATATTTCTTTTCTTGGTGCTGGCTGATTCCAAGGATAACGGGAGGATGTATTTTGTAACGAGTTTTCGTCATCACTCGTTGAAAGTTCTTTTCGCACAACCAAAAATTACACTGGCGATAGCAAAAAGTCAAATTGGGATC
>NW_023458556.1:113410391-113413965 GCF_013731165.1 Rhagoletis pomonella | reverse complement strand
AAATACTAATGCATGAAAATCCTAACCTCAAAAAAATCACCCGTTAGAAATGTTTCTATTTTCATCTGACACACAGATAGAATCATCTGAGTTTGGTTTATTTCGTTTTCAAAGAACATATTTTTAAATAGTTAAATAGAGACTGGGAATTTAACAGACATACGCAATTACATATGTATTGAAAGTCACATTTACAGATGCAAATACATATCGTGTAAGAACACCTTTAAAACTAGTTCATAGGCACGCCATTTTAAGGAGCTGTCAAGGCGTGGAAATCCCGAACACCGAACACGGGACAAATATAGGACATTAAAAGAAATACAGAACATTTAGCGTTCCGTATAAAATAAATAAATAACCAGGACAATTGGCCAAAAAACAGGACTGTCCCGTATAATACAGGATGGATGGTCACCGTATTTTACACGCATACATGTATGTACATCTACGCCTAACGTTTTAAAAACAAAGCATCGACAATTTCCACTTAAAAATAAGTAATTTTGATTTTGTCGAGAACTATTCATAAGCGCACATAAAGTTAGTCGCTTAGAGCTCCATATAAATTTTAAGCGCAGATACATTTGCGTGTAAAAAAACACGCTTAATGAGTATATATAAAAATAAGAGCTCTTCCTCTGTTTGTGTGGCTATGTGAAACTCTTTTATTTTCGTCTATCTTCAAGTTATCTAATCTTCCTCATGAATACCTTTAATGTGTCCTAAGTAGTAAACCTTCGAGATCTAATTTATTAATTATTGGGAAATGTGTTAATACAAATATTTTTTAAAAGTATGAATATTTTTAAAGAAAATTGATTGTACATCACTATCATATAAATGATTTGTGTTATTTATTATTACCCTGAATGCATTATATTCTTTTTTGGTTTTAAAAACTTTGTTATAACAAGATCTCATTTTTAAAACAAAAGATTTTTCAAGCCGATTTCATGAATTGTATAAAAAACAAGTAAGAAAGTCTAAGTTCGGGTGGAGCCGAACATTAAATACCCGGCGCAAGTATTAAATATATGTTTTTTCACCTTTCCGAAAGCTACCGCTAGATGGTAAGCCGGGGTGTATCAATTTTGAGTAAATTAGCGTCCTTAAATTTCGAAATATTGCAGTTTCAAGCATTTCTGAAATTTACCGTTATATGAAAAGCGGCCGTAATTTTAGTCCGATTTCAATAATTTTCAAGGTTTTGCTTTTATGTGGCAAGCACAATAAAGATACCGAGTTTGGTACAAATTGATAGAACGGTTACCGATATACATATATGTGATCATAAGTGGGCGCTGCCACGCCCATTTTCCAAAATTTTACCATAAACGTATTTCTTGGTAAAGAATTGTTGCAAGCATAAATATTGAATAAATTAGCTTTAATATTTACTGATTTATCGAAGATTTTGTATTTCTCTAAATTACCGTTATATGGGATGTGGGCGTGGTTATTGTCGGATTTTTAAAATTTTCGGCCATTTAGTATGCTGTACCAAGGCCAACAACAAGAAATTGGTGCAGCGGTTACCAAGATATACACATGTAACCATAAGTAACGCCCATTTTCCAAAAATTTATAATATTCTTATTTTTCGTCTAAAAATTGTTGTAAATATCAATTTTAAGTGAATAATCTTCAGTAGTTACTAAAATATCGCAGTTTTCGTATTTCCTAAAATTACCGTTACATAGGATGTGGGCGTGGTTATTGTCCGATTTTTTAAATTTTTGGCCGTTTAGTATGCTGTATCAACGCCAAAAACTGTGCCAAGTTTGGAAGAAATTGGTGCAGCGGTTACCAAGATATACACATGTAACCATAAGTGGGCGTGGCTACGCCCCTTACCCATTTTCCAAAAATTTATAATATTATTATTTTTCGTCTGAAAATTATTGTAAATATCAATTTTGAGTGAATTATCTTCAGTAGTTACTAAAATATCGCAGTTTTCGTATTTCTGGAAATTACCGTTATTCCCGTTCGCCCATTTTCAATACCAACCTACCTTGGATTAACGAAAACCTACATACCAAATTTCGTTGAGATATATCAATTTTTGCTCGAGTTATCGTGTACACCGACGGACGGACAGACGGACGGACAGACAGACATGGCTTAATCGATTTCTCTATTCATTCTTAGCATTTCTGTCTACATTTGTCTATATCTATCTCGATTCGTTTTGGCTGTTACAAACAACCGTTATGTGAACAAAATTAATATACCTTTGTGCACAAGTGCGCTCGGGTATAAAAATTGGCGATTTTTATAAGAAATGGCTCTTTTCTTTTTATTAAACAATATGGACAGCCTGCTGGCAAGTCACACTCTGCCCGTTAACTGACAAACCATTTTACAAATCTATTTAAAATAGAAACATGTGCGCCAATAAATGCAATGTTGAACAGGCCAAGAAGTGTTTGCCCGAATTCATCGAAGTTTACCGGTCCTTACCCCACGTCTCCATTTTTTACTAAATGCGTCTTAATATCTGTCAAATTTCTGTTTTAGCTTTGTCCCGTTTTCTCATGTGGACAACTGGCTGTCCTAACATATCCCTTTCAAAATGGTATCAAGCCAATCAGAGGGTCAATTCCCGTTCTGCGTTATCGTGAAGTGAGGTGAAAAGTATAAAATTTACACCGAAATAAATGCGGTGCACAAGTTTTATTTTTATCAGATCGATCTGTACCCAATGTAGATGGCAGTTTTCAAACTACATACGAAATTACAGCTGCTGTTAAGACAGCGATGGTCTGAAATTCGGCAAGATAGATATGGTTTAACAGTGGAAATTTGCGGTCTCCACCTGACATTTCTGTCTTACCACAGCTTTTTTAACAGAATCTGTAGAAGGTGGAACGGTGGGGTTAACTTCGTTGTGTTGAAAGACGAGTCAACACGTACAAACGTGACTCGCGAGTTAGACGCACCGTCTATGACGCCAATAAGAGTTGTGTTTCCATTATTTGTTGTATGTCAAGCCAGTTTCTTTTTGTTTGTGATTCGTTTAGTTTTCTTATAATTCTCCCTTTGTACATTTTTGAGTGTGTATGTAAATATAACCATATAGTTTAAGTTAGTATGTAAATAGATACATAATTTGTATTTTAATTGTAAGAATTTTCTCTGTCATTTCTTGTGCGCGTTTCACTACCTACTTATTTATCTACGATTAAGTACTGCGATGCAATTTTCAAATTCCACTTCAAAGGTAGAGGATTAATTTATATTCTAACATAGTAGATCGTGTTTTCCATATTAGTCATATTAAATAATTATTTATTCTTTTAAACTTTCAGCTTTTTTATAATATGCAGCGAAGAGCCGTGTACTTACATATACAATATGACGACGATAAGTACTCCATCAGGCTGTGCGCGGCAAGATAGCTTTTTTGAGCATCACTTTACTAGATGTAAATACCTTTTTAATATGCGTCAGCGAAAATTGCTTGGTTAAATATTAAAGTGTAGTTTTAGGCGCAGATATGCGTAATAGTTTTTAATCGGGTACTAACGGGTGATTTTTTTGAGGTTAGGATTTTCATGCATTAGTATTT
>NW_023458556.1:113401835-113410291 GCF_013731165.1 Rhagoletis pomonella | reverse complement strand
TACATATATACTCCCGTAAGCATAAACTTCGTAGTCGAAATTTACGCGACAAAATTTACGGACTGCTTTACCTCAATCCTTTAGCTCAAATTATCTTTGGAAAGGAATTAAATAATATATCAAGTATTTTTTATATGTATCAAATATTGAACAATAAATTTAAGGATAACTTATCATTTTTTTCAAATTTGATTTTAAAAGAAAATAATACGCATGCTTTCAATAACCATTTTTCCGAACGTTTGCGAGAGCGAGAAAAGCGCTTATAAAAAGTGAAAGTTGATAAAAAAATAATGACAGACTTATGATTTTGTTGACTTTGTTAACTGATTTTGAGTTAAATCAGCTTATCTTATATTTATAATCAACACTTTAATAAAAAAAAATTAAAGTCATTATAGAGACAAATATTTTTCCATATTTCCGCTAGAAACTGCTCCTTCGTTATAGGAATTTATAATAAATATATTTCCATTCGAGCTGTTTGATTCTGGTTCTATACATTAAAGAAACCCTACAGGCAAAACTCTAAGTAGATCACATAATATTAATACATTGGCGCTTACACAATGTGTTGGTGTTTGGCCGAGCTTACCCTTCAATATGTGGCATGCGCTTTGATGTTATTACATAAAAGGTAGGGACCTACAGTTTTACGCCGACTCCGAAAGGCGATTGTATTTTTATGAGAAGCTGTTCATTCCCGCCGAGGGGCGACCGCTGTTAAGAAAAAACTTGTTTTCTATATTTTTTGCGATATTGCTTTGACCACGGCTTGAACCCAGTCCCTGCGGAGTGGAAGTGCGCACTGCTTAAAACTACTACACAGGCAGTTGATCACATGCTGTTAAATTAATATAATTAATGTATAGGGGCCCGTGACTTTTCAATCAGTTTCTCTCGACGGCCCTGCTTACGGTGGTTCCCACTCTGGACAGTCCCACGTCGGTGGGTCGAAAATGTGCAGAGCATACGATAGCAAGCTCACAAGGTTTAAGTATTTAATCTCTTAAAACTTTAGTACTAAAAGGGCACTGTTTGCTGGCATCACATGCCTTTAAGTTGACTTTAATCAATGAGAAATTCGCAAGAGATGCAGATCGGCCCTATGGTGTGCAAGCTTGGCCTTACGTTGATCGGTTTCTACTGTTAAAATCTGCAATTTCAGATATTTGATTATTTGAATTGACCATAAAAACTCGGGTTACGAATCATTTTTTCGCGAAATTCTTCTGAAAAGTTTTATTTCCATCTCTCCTTAAGGTATTATTAGTTAGGTAAATAAAAAATCCCCGCGTTCAGAAAAATGATTTTCTTTAATTCAATTTTTGAATTCGTTAACCTAGATCCAAGAGTTTATGGTGGAGTCTGTATTTTCCCGTTAATACAAATGTATGTATGTTTTTCCACTGCATTTCTAAATTTGTAATTTTATTAACGCTTTAGTTTTTGCTTTCCTTTTCTACCGTGGCCGCCTGAGAGAGAATACACCGTCTGAGCTTATCGGAGCTCGAATCACTACCCGGTATAGTTTGTGTGCTCCCGCGCACGTGGTAGAAACTAACCGACTCAGGGCCGTTTTGTCAAGTAACCTGCAACTTTAAAGCTCACTTTATATTTAAAGGTTGCATTAAAATGTATCATTTTGTCTAAAGTGAAGCTTTTTGTTATCGCTTTTAAATTGGTTTACAACTAAGAAACGTACATACATCAAAAACCGATAACAGAAATGCTTAACTTTAGACATAGCTTTATTTTTACTCCAACCTTTGAATATAAAGTGAGTTTAAGGTTAAAGGTTACTTCAGAAAACGGCCCTTACTTTCCCATTTTCCATTTGCTTTCGCACCATTTGCATTAGGAATAGAGCTTTTCTAAGTATTAATCGAAATAGAATAGCGTGAAGGTATCGAAAATAGCCTTACGCGCCACATGCATTAGGAATGGAACTTTTCTAAGTATTAATCGAAATAGAATAGCATGAAGGTATTGAAAAAAGCTAAATGAATTTTAGTCAACACTTGTACAATGAAATTACAGATTTTTAGTTTTAATATATTACCAAATACAACTAAAACTTTCTGGGGCTAAAAAGGTGCTAGATAATTTTGAAAAGAGCTAGGAGCTAAATTCCAATTTTTAAATAGAAAATAAAGAGCTAAATCTAGCTCCAAAATCACCAAAATGGCAACTGAGGTATTCTCGCGACAATTACTGAACATAGGGAACGCAAAACTGTTAATTTTTCGGCCACGAACAGTTTCCTTTAATAAAGTCTGTTCCAGGTACTTCACGATTTGCAGGTTTTTAGAGGAAGCTGTTCCCGTACGCCACCCGCCATAATTATTAATGGCGAAAACAGATTTTTAAAATAAGTGGGCACATTTTTTGATAATAAAATTTTGCGGTTACAAAATCATCGGCAACGTTCAGAATAAACCTGTTAGGGTCGGTTGTTCAATATCTGATTAGCACTAATCGGAGGTAGAAGCTCCCGTTAAATACAACGACTGCTTTATAGATCACATGTTACATGCATGATGTCGACATCGTCGATAGTGTACTGGTAGTGATAACCAGATATGAACAACCGGCCCTTAGGATAACAAGTTTGTTCTTTTATTTAAATAGAATAACTAAAAAAAATCAATATTTGGGAATTAAGATGCAAGCACTGATTTTCGTTTCAATGTTTTCAACTCCTTTTCCTTGTTTTTATAAAACTGCTTATAATATCTTTAACTTAACGTGAAGTAAAAAACTGGCAACACTTGTAAGTCGTTCATCCATCTTCTTAGCATTTTAGTGAAATATGTAAGCTATGTTTAAAAATAATTGTTAATGTTTTCTTATCCTTGTGGCGAACAATGTTAAGGTAATAACAATTTTGATTTTAATTACATGTGAAAAAGGCAATGAGGGGTGGGGTTTAACCCCACAACCCCCCATCCCCTAAACTACTGTTGTCGATCTGACGTCTTATAAAATGCTTACAGGAAATGATTATAGTAATTCTTGATGAGTAAATGAACTTGCGCAAGCTATTTTTCTTAGAAATTTTATGAAAAATATAATTTAGAGACCTAAATAAATAAATTATGTAAAACAAAATTTCTAAATAAAATTAAGTTTTCATAAAACACATATGTATGTTCAAAGCTTTCTTATACTTGCATGCTTAAATTAATATCTTACAAATTTTCCATATTTTCAGTTAAAATAAACTTTACTACTTTTCGCTTTTCCCACAGAATACTTACGTGTGAAGCTCAGCTACGTAGTATAGAAGTTAAGCAACCAACGTTTTCCATTGGAAATGTTTCCTCTGTCTGTTATGACTTCCGCTTCACTCTTTCAGAGCCATGGAATGCAGATGGTGCGACAGACTTCGCGCGGTTGCGGTTCGACACCTGAGTGACCACCACCACCGGTTGCTCCGCCGCCGCCGCTGAATCGGAAGAAGGAACTTCTTCGTCAGTGTTTGTTTCCAGTAGCGGCGCTCGGGGACTGCTGCTGCTGTTGCTGAGAGTAGTGCTGTTGCTGTTGGGAAGCACCCATATTTATGCTACCGTATGATGGCCGCTGGCTGCTGCCGCTTCCGCTGATAGCGGCTCCCGTACACAGCACTGACGAGGCCCGCGATAAAGAGGTGCGGCGCTTAGGTATAACGAACGGCGGTGGCGCTTGGGGAGTGTATTGTGGAGGCGTCGAGCTAGCGGATATCTGCCGCACAAAGTTACGCGCCCCCGACAGCGCGCTACTGGCTGCTGAGGATGTCGCGGCCACTGAGGATTGTACTTGCAAGGAGCCTGCGCGTGCGATGGTACCGGTTCTTGGTGGTATAGCGGGAGGTGGACCCGCTGGAGGACCTCGAGACTTGGCCACAGGCGGTGAAGTATGCAAACTCTCGGTGGAAGTTTGTGAGGGCACGCGTGGTGGTAACTGGGGTAAGGGACCAGTTGCGCTGCCGCTACTGCTGGTGCGACTTACTGGACTATGTGAGGCCGCATGGTGTGGTGGCTGTGTTTGTTGCTGTTGTAGAGGTGAAGTGGATGGCACTTGTTGATAGCTGATTTGTTGGTGATGTTCATGCACGGTGCTGCTTGTTGTCGTTGTTACTATGATTGGTGTGGCGGTGATTGTTGCTGGAGAAGCGACCGAAACGTGTGGTAATTTCGCTTGCGGCTGTACGGTGGCCGTTGTAACTGATGGCTTATGCATCGGCACAGTGTGGCGTGTGGTAATCGTTGTATTTCTGCCATTCCCTTGTTGTGGCGGCAAATGTGTTGTCGTTGATGGCGATTTGATGTTAGCCGATTGAGGTGTTTGCTTTAGTGAGGCCACTTGTGGACCAGAGCGAGGGCTAGTGGCGCCGCTACTACTTGGATGAGGTTGTTGCTGCTGTTGTTGATGTTGTTGTTGTTGTAATTGCTTTTGCTGTTGAGCATGTTGTTGCTTTTGTTGCGCATGAATGTCCTGGATTTGTGGTGTGATAACAACCGGATTTTTCTTTTGTTCTTGCCCAGCCGCGACATACGAGAAAACGCACAGCACAGCATAGCAAATTTGATCAGCCTTAGAGAGAGTGCAGAATATACATTGTTAATGTTAGAGCAATAAATCATTATTGATAATCTTATTTTACTCTTACTAATATTATAAATGTGAAAGTTTGTATGTTTGGATGTTTGGGAAATCATCACGCGGAAACGACTGAACGGATTTGCATGAAGTTTTGTACGCAGATAGCTTATGGGCCAGATTAGTTAATAGGCTATTTTTTTAAGAGTTCCCACCTGTTAAAAAGTTTAATTTATTTAATATGCGGGAACGACTGAATGTATTAGCACACAGATAGGTTATGACCTAGATTGGAAAATAGGCTACTTTTCTTAAGAGTTTCCACCTGTTAAAAAATTTTAATTGAATTAATACGCGGAAACGACTGAATGGATTTGCATGAAATTTTGCAAGCAGATAGCTTATGACCTACAGTGAGAAATAGGCTAATTTTTTGGAAGAGTTGCCACCTGTTAAAAAATTTTAATTAAATTAATACGCGGAAACGACTAAACGGATTTGCATAAAATTTTGCACACAGATAGCTTATGACCTACGTTAGAAAGTAGGCTACTGTTTTTAAGAGTTGCCACCTGTTAGAAATGTTTAATTTAATTAATACGCGGAAATTAATGAACTGATTTGCATGGAAGTTTTCACACAGATAACTTATGAGCTAGGCTGAAAAATAGGCTACTTTTTTTTAAGAGTTACCACCTGCTAAAAAAAGTTTAATTAAATTAATACGCGGGAAAGTCTGAACGGATTTGCATGAAATTTTGCAAGCAGATAGCTTATGACCTACAGTGGAAAATAGGCTAATTTTTTGGAAGAGTTGCCTCCTGTTAAAAAAGTTTTAATTAAACTAATACGCGGAAACGACCGAACAGATTTGCATGACATTACGCACAGAGATAGCTTATGACCTACGTTGGAAAATAGGCTACTATTTTAAGAGTTATCAGTAATAGGAAAGTTTAATTAAATTAATACGCGTAAATGACTGAACTGATTTGCGTGAAAGTTTGCACACTGATAGCTTATGACCTAGACTGGAAAATAGGCTACTTTTTTAAGAATTGCCAGCTGTTTGAAAATGAAATTTTGCTCAAAGATGGTTTATGACCTGGATTGAAAAATACGCTACTTCCTTAACCGGTTTTCCGATCAGAACGAAATTTAGTACGCTTACTACGGATTTCGGAAGGATGGTCTTAGACTGAAAGTTACCGGACTTCAAGGCCCCTTCCATACAAATTGGAATTTTCATATTACATACATATCTCTGGAAGTATTTGTGGGGGAGAATTGAAGCTTGGTATAGTGATATGTATGTGAACTCAATGTTGGAATTAATCGATTGATGTTTTAATCACTTAGTTAATTCGATTAAATTCAATCTGATCACAGTTAATCGTGATTAATTTTATCTGACTAAACAGTTAATCGTAACCGCGATTAAAAAATTAATTTTTAATCATTAACTCTTAATTTGATCAAGTAGGTTTGGTGATTAATTAAGTTATGCTGGAATTTCCCTGTGCACACAAACCAAGTTAATCCGGTATGGCTAAGTCGGGTTTCCTCATCAATCTAAGCAATTTGCTGTGCATTTTCATTAAGATATATACCAACAAACGTTTTACAAACTAGGTTTGTAAAAGTTCCCAGTTTATGTATTACTAATAACAATAATTATAATTTTTTTATATTATGTGCTTTTTATAAGCGTAAAACACAAAATAATTACTATAACTGGTGTTTGGTTTCAAACTCGGACAAACTAGACAATTTAATCAGTTTTTATTTTTAATTGGATTAACGATTAATGTTTTAAATTAATTAACCGTAATCGCAGCCAGCGATTAACGATTAAAAAAATTTTATCATTAATCGTACAGTTGATTACGACTAATTAATTTTAATCGTCGAACGCGATTAACATTTTAATCGTTAATTTTTAATCGTTAATCAGATTAACAGTTTGCCAACACTGTGTGAAATCATGTTCATATTCACGGAGAAAAATGGACGTTTTTGGTAAAGAGGAGTAGCACCTCCCATACTGACTGAAAGTTTCATATTGCATATCTCTTCAAATGTTTGGGGTAAAGCACTCAAGCTTGGTATGGAAATACATATGTATGTATGTATGTGAAACTAATACCATACTCATGGAGAAAAATGAGAGTTATTGAAAAAGGTGGTGTGGCAAGTCCCATGCAAATTGATTTTTCTATGCTGCATATCTCTGGAGGTGTTTATTGCAGAAGACTGGAACTTGGCACCGAGATGTGTATACAAAATTAATTCCATTCTCATGGAGAAAAATTTGCGTTATTCGAAAAGGGGACATGGTTCCTCCCGTACAAATTTACTGTTTTATACTGCTTATCTCTAGAGGTGTTCATGGTAGAGTACTGGGACTTGGTACTGGGGTATGTAAAATCAATTCTAAATTCATGGAAGAAGATTAGGGTTATAAGAAAAAGGGGCGTGGCACTTCCAGTACACATTTGCTTTTTCTTGCCACATATCCCTGGAAGTGTTTGTGGAAGAATACTGGAACTTGGTATGGAGTTGTGTATACAAAATGTATCAATTGCTCAGGGAAAAAATGTGAGTTACTAAAAAAGAAGGCATGTCGCCTCCCATACATACTAAAAACTTCTTAATACATATCTCTGGAAGGATAGAAAATCTCTCGAAGTATTTTAAATTTGTTATGGAGATTTATTTTATAAGTGCGGTACTGACAATAAATTTCATTAAATGGAAAAGGGGGAGCCGTGTTCGGCCTTATAATCTAAAGCTCTCTTGAGGCATTTGCTACAGTAATGAGAAGTGGTATTTTATCAAGGCCAGGTTACTAAATTTGAGTTGGAAATATTGGAACCCGCCGTGACACCTCCAAGAAGGTTACACATTCACGCGTCGTATACCTGGAATCATTTTAAGGTAAACTTAGAGAGATTGATATCTTTCGTATGCCTAGCGCGCAGACGAGATTTTATAACTTCATAGTTTTAAACGGCCTAAATACCTTAACTCGCTTAAAAAATAACGAGCTATAACGAAATGGCCACAGAAATCTAACAGCATTAAATTATTTTTCATATTTGTATAAAAGTGCGGGGTGAAACCCGCGGGTAAAAGCTAGTGATTAATATAAACAATAAAGCATAATTTGTATCTTACAGATTCATAATACAATTTTGCATACTCAGCAATTATGCAGCTGCATAATTGCGACTCATTTAACTTCTTTGTTCAGAATTGAAATTTGATATATTTTTTCCGCTCAGAATGGAAAATTCCATTCAAAGGCGTCAAATAACTTCTTTGTCCAAGACATTGGCATTTCATCATAGCGTGATGCAATGCCAACGCCTTGTGGTGAAATTAATTATTAAGTAAACATAACAAATGTATAAATAGGCTAAGATTGAAAATAAAGACGGTTCTTTTCTCAAAGTTTGTAACTTAAACAACTCGAGTTTTAATTTATCCGCGAAGACGCGGATTAATATATATTTTTTTACTGTTTCCCAAATGGGGAAACATAATTGGCGCCCAACGTGGGGCTCGCGAGTGTTTTAAATTCGCAAAACAAAATCGCGCATTATTAAATATCCTTTAAAGGATTAGCTGCGATAAATAAAGGCTTGTACAGGCAATAACAAAAATTAAGTCCAATCTATAACTTAGCTCAATTCTGCGATTCTGAATTCCAGACCCCCCAGAATAGAAGAGCCTCCCTTCCTAGAAGGGATCACAAGTAAAAGAATAAATGATCAATAACTTCAATCATCAAGCAACGAGGACAATTGCAGCCATTAGCCAGAACGTCAACGAGGACAATTGCAGCCATTAGCCAGAACGTCAACGAGGACAAT
>NW_023458556.1:113399349-113401735 GCF_013731165.1 Rhagoletis pomonella | reverse complement strand
GGGGGGTGTGGCGCCTTTCAAACGGTACTGAAGCTATTACATATCTTTGTATGCATATACAATTTTGCTAGGTTATTTAAGATGGTAATGGAAATATGCCTTCCGACAACCACCAAACCGTAATATTAGAAGATAAACGCGTCACTGAAAATCATGGACGTGAACTGTTGGTGAAAATGTTGTACCAAAATGTTTCAATACAAAAAATTAATTTTGGGCGGGACGAAGTTCGCCGGGTCTGCTAGTATTTTTATAATATGTCAATTTTTGATAATTTATCAAGAACTCCCAGTTCTAGCACAAAAGTTTAGATCTATTTTCTTGATAAATTATCAAGATTGAAAATGCTATTGACAATTACAATAATTTTTTTTTATTAGAAAATATTTTTCTATCAATTAATTACTGCATGTGCCGTTATTCTCATTTTCGTTGTTGGTGTTTCCGACAGGGTAGGTATGTATGTAGTATGATGTAATGTATGTAGTATGATGTAATGTGGAACGATTTTCCATCGTCCCTTGTCAAATTTGGTTTGGAGACAAATCGGTTTCGGCGTTGTGCCATTTTCAGTGTAATTTTTCTTTCGGAATTTGCCGACACTTGGACCTGCGACTCACGGAATAATAGCACCGGCACACAAAAAAAGTGGCGGGTGCTTTTAACCGTTCGTTTGACTTGTACAAAATTTCGAGTAAATTGCGAAAATTGCTAATTTTTTTGCTATTTTTTCGGTTTTTCATAATTTACTGTACGTCGAAATACATGTCGGTAGATGGGTCTGGTAAAAAGCACGCAACATTTTTTTGCCGGAAAAATTAAAACGATTTATGGACCTTACCAAAAATTGCCAGATGGCCAGTATTAAAATGTGAGAGGGTAGAATTCAAAATTTATCGCAAAAATTCGAAAGTTGTTTTAAAAGTGCAGCCCTTGGTGCTGCCACTGTAATTCAAATATTTCCAGTATTCGAATATGAGATGACTCTAATTTAATCGAAGTAATTTTGTAGAAGTGTCAGTAGTGCTGCCACTGAAACTCGAAGGGTTTTTATAATTACGCACATTCAAAACATAATTCATTTCTTTCTAGTAATGCAGTTAGATGTTTAGTTACAAAAGTTACCAAAATGAAATAAAAGTTACCAAGTTACCAAACCGTTTAAAAGTTACCAATTTTGGTAGAAAGTTACCAATTGTGGCAACCATGATGGGAACATGTGCGCCTTTTCTGGCCTTCGGGATGATCGCAACACTGACTACCCTCTTAGCCTTGGGGATGTCCCCGGTCCTTACGCAGTTCGCATAAATAGGATCCAACCAATTGCACGACACCTTCAGAGGCCTTTGCAGCTGCGCAGGTATGATGCCATCGGTCCCCGGCGACTTTAATGGTTTGAACGAATTTATCGCCCAGGCCACGTGACGATAGTCCAGAAAATCGGAGAAGTACAGGATCTGGGGAGAGATTCTGAAACCAGTTAGCGACAATTTTCGAATCGCTATCGATAGTCCAGAAGATCGGAGAAGTACAGGACCTGGGGAGAGATTCTGAAACCAGTTAGCGACAATTTTCGAATCGCTATAGCACTTTGTGACACAAAAACGTTTATATCATGTGTCAAAAAGTGCGATAGCGATCCGAAAACTGTCGCTAACTGGTTACAAAAGCTCCCTCCTGAAGTACAAGGTATTGCAAAGAAGTGCATTTGACTGTACTTCGAAGTATGAACTACGAGAGCGAAAAAAGAAGCAAGTACTTACCAAAGAAGTACGGTTGGTCACGTTAAATACATCGTATGTATTCAGCAATGGCAAGACCTATTCTCACTTACGGCACCTCTGGTGGAAGGCGTTTGATACCAAATAGCGTATGCTCAGCTTGTAACGGTTGCTAAAGCTGACATGAGTATGTAAGTATACTAGTGTTCGCCCAGTGGTTGAAATTAATCCATTAAAATTAAGGGGAGTTTATGTAATTTGAGTTGAGGTGAAATAACATTAGTTGGAATGGGTTAAGTGGAGGGGAGTTTAACTTAGTACATAGCATTACATAATAAATCATAGCATAACATAAAATACCATAACATAAAATTAAATAACATAACATATGTATGTAGCATAACATACCATATCATCGCACATTCTTCTGTTGTATCTCCATTTTTATCCCTATCACTTTCTTCCTCCCCACCTTTGTCTTCATCGTTTTTTATGTTTATGTTTATGTTTACGTTTATGTTTATGTTTACGTTTATGTTTATGTTTACGTTTAAGTTTATGTTTACGTTTATGTTTATGTTTATCTTCATCGGCATCTTCATCTTCATCTCCATCCCTATCTCCATCTCCATCTCCATCTCCATCTCCATCTCCATCTCCATCTC
>NW_023458556.1:113384507-113399249 GCF_013731165.1 Rhagoletis pomonella | reverse complement strand
ATCTTCATCTTCATCTTCATCTTCATCTTCATCTTCATCTTCATCTTCATCTTCATCTTCATCTTCATCTTCATCTTCATCTTCATCTTCATCTTCATCTTCATCTTCATCTTCATCTTCATCTTCATCTTCATCTTCATCTTCATCTTCATCTTCATCTTCATCTTCATCTTCATCTTCATCCTCATCTTCATCTTCATCTTCATCTTTATCTTTTCCTTTATCCTTATCTATATCTTCATTCTTTTCTTTATTTACATATTTACATATTCACCCCACCATTGTTATTAGTTTAGGTATTTAAATCTTCCTTCCTCTTTGTCTATGTACTAAGGTTTCTTTACTTTGATTTTAATCTTTGCTTTTATCCCTTTCTTCTTCTACATACTCAACTTTACCTGCTTCCTTGCATGAATCTTAATCTACATATATGCTAATACTGCTGCTTAGCACATTTCTTTAATTCAGTATCAATATTAAAAGGTACATTTGGGAGGCATTTCCGCGCCAACCGTATACATGTAGGGCTTTAGTATTGGTGTCACTTTTGAACTGATTTTTCCGCTTTATGTTAAACTAATATGAAATTTGAAAAATTGTCTGCACATCAGCAAAATGCCTTTCTAATGATATATAATAAAAAATAATAACTTAGGGCCGTTTTCTCAAGTAACCTGTAACTTTAAAGCTCACTTTATATTTAAAGGTTGCATTAAAACTTATGATTGTGTGTAAAGTAAAGCATTTTTTTATCGATTTTATATTGCTTTACAACAAAGAAACATGCATACGTGAAAAATCAATAATAGAAATGCTAACTTTAGACATAGCTTTATTTTTAATCCAACCTTTAAATATAAAGTGAGCTTTAAAGTTAAAGGTTACTTCAGAAAACGGCACTTAGAGGTATAGTTTAGCCGTAAAAGATGTGTAAAGATTTAACGAAAGTATATCACTCGTCATACCAAGAGCGTGAGTTTATAGACATTAGGGTGCCCGTCGAAAATACTTTTTTTCAAACCCTACCCCCTAATTTTATTCGTTTTGATGCGAAATATTATAAATTTTGAATAAATATTGATGAATTACTTAGCCACACTGCTCAAGAAATCTGAAAGTCCGTTACATACACAATATAAATTCAGGGCCGTATTTAACCCTAGAATACTAATGTTCGCCTGTGAGGCGGAACGAATTCGGTTTCCGCGCGATATTTCAGGAACGCTTTTAATGATCAAAGTAAACGTTCGCGCCAACTCAGCTTAGCGCTGTACGAGGCTGTTAGCAAACGCACATTATACAGTGGCCTTGCGCGGCTGAGTTCCACGCCCTCTTGACGCCTGACAGGCGAACGTTAGTAGTAAAGGTAATTTTGTTTGCTGTACTTATTTCAGTTTTTAACATGTTTGTTGGCTATTTTCTCTTTTGAACTTAATTTTTTTTTTTTACTTTTCGAGAGGGGTTCCTATGAAGAACAAGTTCTAAAATGGTTGGAAGAAATCTCGTTGAATGGGACCGATAGTGAGAACAATTTGGAAGAAGATTTCAGTGAATGCCCCTTATGAATAAAAACTAAGCAGTTGCTTTTTCTTAAGATTTCGAACCTTTTGCTTGATTTATTCAAATAACGTAAAGGATCTGAAATTTTAAGAAAAAAGCCTTGCTTAGTGTTTATTCATAAGGCCCAATGTGATACAAAAAAGTCGATTTCATTTTTAAGTACAGGTCACAATAGAAAAGATAAACAACTAATTCCTTTTAAGTGTGAAAGTAAATACGAATAACTTTAAGATAATTTATGGATTGTTTGAGTGCGTTCGCTTTAAAATGTTTTTTTTTTAATTTTTTAAAATTACCCCTTTCAAAAATACACATAAATATGTGTTATTTTTAATACGAATTATTTTTATTAATATTAAAAAAATTATTAAATTATTTTATTTTTTTACTTTAAAAACATATGAAATATGTTTAAGCCCATTTTTTAAACAAATTTAAGGGTTTAGAAAGACAGAATTTGTACTTTTTTTCAAAGTAGCCTCACAGGCGAACGTCAGTATTAAAGGAATAAAAAATGAGGTTAGTATTCTAGGGTTAAGAAAAGTCGCCTAACTTCGACAATTTTTATGCGATTGCAATAAATGAGCTATCAGTTTATTTATAAATAGATTTAATTTTAGATAGTACTACATATTTTGAAATTGTTGAAATTATCGATGGCCAAAATTTTAAAAATTAAGAGAAATATGTTTTATTTTTTTTTATTTTACCAGATAAAAATCCCAACAAGCCAAGTCCGACAATGAATTTGTATATACCATTTTAAAGACCTATATATCCTCTTCTCAGATCATATTCGATTTTTGAAATCGAATCAAAAATAGTCACTCAAAAACTCATAAATCTACAAAATCGTATTTTCTGGCCTAAATCGACAAGTAGCGATCTCTAAATGACGTTTAAAAAGTCTATAAAAATAGGAAATAATATTTCTCATAAAAACATATAAAATTATGGGGTAGGGTCTTGAAATTTCCAAAAAAAAGCATTTTCGATGGGCACCCTATTAGACATATTTCTTAAATACTCTGAATCAAAGAGCTTACAGGCTAACAGGCTGCAGATGTACATACGTAGATAGAGAGAGAGCCTGTGGCTATCAGATAATGGAGATTTACTTTGACCACAACTTCAAGTTTCACTTCCCGAAAATGAAACCGTTCACAGCAACAAGGAGATTCAAATCTGCACAAATGAATCATCTTCTCTCAGCAACGTTCATTGACGGAAGCTCACAGACTTTTAGGCTATTCCTATCTTCATCTATCATGACGGCATAGTTGGTAAGCATAGAGGATTTTTCCCCTCAAAACTCACCTTGGTTGTACATAGATGGATCAAGGCTTTTGACTAGAAAATTCGAGGTGTGTTGAGGAATGGCGAAGATTATTACAAGCTCTTAGACAACTCATTGTTATCTCGACTTCATTCCGGGACAGCGTGGTGTTTCGAGAAATGGAGAAGCAAGCGAGTACTTGAGAAAAACGTCTGATGCTAAAATTTGACAGAGCCTTATTGGGTACGATTCCTGTAGAAGCTTCAAGTACGTGGAAGAGGTAGAAGCTAATAAGAATTTCCTTTCTTCGAGGAATCGTACGGGCAAGATTTTTTTCACGATATGCAGGAATAAATGAATTTGACGGCTGCAAAATTAGGTTCTGTTGATTCCGAATGAAGTTACGACAAGATCAGCCGCTCGTTTAATAAAGCGCCTGCTTTTATACCACAACATCTTAAACAGAACATTGTATGGCCATTTTCTCCATTTTCGATATTTATATTGAAAAAATAATTCAGTAAATCAATAAAAAGTGAAACTCCTCGTTCGTGAAGATTCACCTACCTTTACGGCAAATCTTCTTAATGCGCTTCTTTGCTTGAGCTTTAAAATATGTGGGAAGTGAAAATAAGGTAGCTTTGTGTTCGTAAGCAAAATAAATATAACACAATTTGTAGTATAATTGGTTTTCAAACCGATATAGCAGAATGAGTGGGTAGGTATGTATATAACAATCAGTCAAAGGGTTTCGGTTTATATTCGCGTGAAATAAATAAAAAACGAGAGTCAATCTCTCGGAAAATAAATTTTGCCATAAAAATCAGCCATGTTGCAAGCCGGATCTATATTTTGATGATATTTACATATATACTCATATATCGTGAGTCTTTTTTAACAAGCAATACTTATCTTATTTCAGATTCCTGAGTTGTTGCGTCGATATCCACCAACGGATCATACCGACTTTCCACTTCCCCTTGACATGGTATACTTTTGCCAACCCGAGGGTTGCACTAGTGTAGGACCCCGCCGAACTGGGTCCGCCATTCGCGATATGACATCCTTTGTATTTGCGCTCACTGACAAGGATTCGGGAAAGACCCGATATGGCATCTGTGTAAATTTCTACCGGCCCATAGAACGGCATTCAGCTAATGCAGAACGAGGCGCCTATAGTGCAAACCATGGCGCTGTTGGACTGGCACAAAGCAAACGAGGGCGACACAGCTCCGCCTTTCGACGTGAGTCCTGGCGAAAGAGCATGGAACGCAGCTCGGATTCTGCATTTAGTAGGCAAGTTGATTCTATAGTCTCTCACTCTCAAACTCATCCCAGCACAAGCAAACACAGTTTTGACAACAGCAACAGCAAAGCAAACCAATCTAATCAATCAAATTCGTTAATCATTAACTCACATGATGCTAAACGACGTATTTTTTGTAATAGTTACGGCCTCTTAACTTCTTCTAGCGACTACAGAAGTAACGTCGCTCCTAGTGATTCGGATCGTGAAATGACATCACGTCGTGATTCGGATCCACCGAATCACCACCATTCATCGTCTTATGGTCACACACAACAACAGCAACATAATCTACAACAGCAGGTGCCAAAGCTGGGTTTAATGGCACCGTCTGCGGACTCCGAGTCGGGCGGTAGCCATTCGCCATCGCCACGCGCCTCACGAAAACGCACGAAGCTGCGAAATCAGTCGCTAACTTCGCTCTGTATCATCTCACATCACCCATTTTTTTCAACGTTTCGCGAGTGTTTATTTATACTAAAGAAGCTGATCGACGCCTGCAACGAGTCCTCGTCGCCAAAGCGTTTGGGTGCCTCGCAAAAGCTAAATCGTGACAATGTGTGGACGGTGCTCACGGGACATGCCACAGAGGCTACCTCATCCATCGTGTTGCACGATGTGCGCGAGATCGAAACATGGATCTTGCGGCTGTTGTCCACACCAGTACCTGTACCTGGTTCCACGCGCGTTGAGGTATTATTCTGTATTCAAGCACTCAATGACATTATTAGTACAATGTGTGTTCCTATTTCTCTTTCTCTCTTGCAGGTTGAGGTGTTGTCGCCTACAGTACACGAACCTCTGCTCTTTGCGCTGCCAGATCACACGCGTTTCTCGCTCGTCGACTTCCCATTACACTTGCCGCTTGAGTTGTTAGGCGTAGAGACGTGTCTTAAAGTCTGGACGCTGATAATGTTGGAAAATAAAGTACTATTTCAGTCACGCGATTATAATGCGCTCTCCATGTCGGTAATGGCGTTCGTCACGATGCTCTATCCATTGGAGTATATGTTCCCCGTGATACCGCTACTGCCGACATGTTTGAGTTGCGCCGAACAACTGTTGCTGGCACCGACACCTTTCGTGATCGGTGTGCCAGCAACATTCCTAATGTACAAGAAAAACTTTCGGTAAGTGGTTGGCTGTTGGATAACCGTAATGTTTAATATTGACATTTGAACAAATAGGTTGCCGGATGATATCTGGGTGGTGGATTTGGACTCAACAAAATTGACACCGCCTACAGGAGGCTATGACGAAATTCCACCATTGCCAGAACCTGAGGGCACCATACTCAAGAATCACTTGAAACAAGTAAGTGCATTGAAGATAACGCAAAGTGGGGGTAGCAGACCGATAAATTTAGTTACTTTTACGAACCATTGGATATTTTCTAAATATTTTTGAATAATACTTTTAATGACACAATAACTGAAAGGAAATTTAAATGATTAAGTAAAAAATATACTTATTAAGCTTAAGCGCTTGTATAATATATCTTTATTCGGGTATAATTAAAATGCAATTTTTTAATTGTTTACTTTTTTAATTGAACATGCATATGTATAAAATTCATAACCTAAAATTTTTATTGACTCATTATTTTAGTGGTTTAAATATTCGATTTAATTGTTTTCCTTTTACAAAAATATTTTTATTCATCAAATTTCATGAAAAATTTTTGCTCATCAAATTTATTTTTTAAGTCAATTTCATATTCAACTTCAACGCTTATTCTTAAAGCTTTGCAATTTTTAAACGCGCTTGGAACTTTCAAAGTACTCCATATGCATACGAATTTTGCTTCTAGACTTTTGCTGCTTATGCTCTCTTCCCATTTCGCCAAGCTACTACCTACTTACTATTACTAACTACTATCTCATTCACTACATAACTGCATGTACAATTACAACGTTGACTATTCTCATACAAACTCTTTTCTTTTCGAAATTTCATTACATGAACACAGGCAATGCAACTTATGGATGAAGCTGGACTTGGTGTAAATATCTTTTATTTGTCACTAACACTTACAAAAAAAAAAGAACAATTCATTTACTAACCCATTTTTCAGTTGGCATGAGTTTTCACCTAGTTAAAATACATATATGCTTACTTTTTCGTTGTTTAAAAAAATTTAGTCCGTAGTTATACTTGAACGACTTAATTCACGTTTAATTCACGTACTTTATGCCAGACAAAACAATAAAAAGAGATTTAAAGTCTTTTGTTTGCATTAGACGTTCATTGAATTAACTTTTTTTTAACAATTTAACTTCATTTTCATGTTCATTTAGATTTTTTTCTTAAAAAACACATGTTATGTTATGTTCTTATAACCACAGGTCTATATTTAATAGATGTATACTTTATCACTGATACTTTATACACATATGTATGTGTGTGGGCTGCACGTAGCAAAAATTTCATAATTATTTTTTCTTTATTAGGCTTTGAGAGAGATTATAAGATGAGATTTTATTCCACAAGAGGCTGTAGAGGCGAAGAGACTTATTCAAATTGTGACAAGTAAGAACAGAAACTCTCTTCGGTAGTTAGTGAACGAGGCCGTTTGGTGAACAAGCGGCAAAACTAGGTTATACTAGGTTAGGATGGGTGCCCCTATAGGTGAAGTCGTACCCAGACTAATAAACTAACTGCTTTTTATATTAATATAGGGAAAGGATGGTGACGTCTTTTAGACGTCAAAACGCTCCGTTATAACAACGAAACTCTAAAAGCAGCTGATCTATATTCCCCAAAGCTTCTCGAGGTGAGGAACCTTAAACCCGTGAAAGCTGGACAAATGAAATCCAGATATTGAGATGATTCCACGTCACCAGCAATGAGACATGTGTCTTGCCCTTGACCGGTTTTATGAACTCTCTTAACCCGTGGCCATAAAGATTTATCCAACCTCCAATACAATATTTTCACCCTGCGTTCACTGAGATGACTAAAAGCCCATCTGTTCAGAAGAAAACCACACGTAGCCAGTGGATCCCAATTCTCAAGAGCGCCCTCATTGACCATGCGGATTTCCGTGACATTCCTGTGTTCTGAAAGCCAATTTAGCTTGATAGGGAAGAAACTTAATGGTATAGAGAAAGAATTCAGCCACCCGCCCCTCCCTGCCTTTTCTAACGTACCATGAATCAGCTTAGGCCACTGACTGTCGCTTAGCGATCAGAATTTGTGTTAACCATAAAGCTACATGACTGTCTCCACATCAAATAACATGAAACCATGTTGTGATCGGAGAAACGCACGCCTCAAGTAAGTAAACTCCGAGTTTCAAACATAGTCTCGGCCAAGATATGTATCCGCCTGTGTGCAGCAAAAAAATGTGCATCCAATAATACAAGAAAAGCTCTACGTTGAAAAGCTACAATCACAACAGACGGTTAATTTATTCACCACTCGACTCTATCACCTGCTCTCAGAGAGCACTCTTCAACAATCCGACATACGTGGTTCCATTTCCCGATCATGAAGTACCGCCGCCGAAGAAGTAGTTGGATTTCAGCGAGAGCCACTGGTACTATGAGGGATGTTACGCAGGAACAGAGAAAAAGTGTCTGCCTAAAGAGCCATGCTTCGATCAGGCGCAACGCGAGCTATGCGGCACCGTTATGGGGAGCTAGGGATGGATGCGAGACGTACCTGCTGTAATAAGAAGGGAGAAGCCGGAATACACCAGTGCGAAGAGCTTGAAATGCTGGCCGACAGCACAAACTCCATAAAAGAGCTTCTCAGAGAAGACTCGTGTATATTGTACCCAACTTCTGCAGATACTAATGAGGGCGTCCGATGCCATGGGTTTGCGGACGACATAGTGATCATCGCTAGAGGGAAGTTCGCAAGTACTCTCTGCGACATCGTCCAAAGAGGACTCAACCTTGCAAAAAGGTGGTGTGCAGACGTAGGTTTAAATATGAACCCTTCTAAAACAGCTATGGTCCCCTTCACCAAGAAACGAAATCTCCAGGGGACGAGGAGCTTGACCTTAGGTGGGGTCGTAATCAATGTCGCCACAGAGGTAAAGTGTCTGGGGCTTGCCCTGGACTCCAAGCTTCTGTGGAGCGCTCATGATGATGCGGTCACCTCTAAGGCTACGAAAGCGATGATGGCGTGTAAAAGTCTAACGGGAAACCCTGGGGTGCACTCCGAGGATCCTCAGATGGATGTGCACCGTGATAGTGAGACCGATAATGACATATGGTACGGTGGCTTGGGGTTCCAGGACTACCCTGGGAACGATGAGGTAGACCCTCTCTAAGATTCAACCTCTGTCATGTGTTTTCATCACGTGAGCAATGCACATATGTCTGACGGCAGTGCTGAAGGTAATGCTGGAACTCGAGCCACTGCATCTCTCAGTAGAGCAGGCTGCAAAGCGGACTCTTCTTAACTTTGCGAGAGAGGGATTCGGCGAAGGCAAGGTGTTTTTTTCCCTTTAGTCTTCAACACGCTACCCGCGTATTCAGAAAATATATTATTTATAATGTTTTTTTTACAATGTTCTTTTACAGATATAAAGCTGGTTTTATCATCTAGAAAGAGCGATAAGCTAGGTACCTACCTCCCCCTAGCTTTGTGTTGCCCAGGGTCGACATTAACAGAGAGGTGGTCTTGAAGAGAAACTTCAGGACCTACACTTATAAAAAGACGACTTCAATCCCCTGCGACCCCGATAGGACCTAAGCCTTTCCGTGCAGTGAGACCCACCACTACTAAGGAAATGCTCGGAAAGGAAAATACCAAACTGAGGGAACTGCAACTGGCTTAACACCGTGGGTCTCCATTACACCTTCTTATAGAGTGTGTGGCCGTTGCACGCAGGAGGGATAGGAGAATAGAGCGCCTGTGGACAAGAGAGGAGCTCATACAATCAATATCCCCGGGGTCTATTATGAAATTTATAGTCTCTAGGGCTAGTCGAGGTGTTGTGATGAGCTAAGGGGTGTATTTTACACCTACCGGTCGCAGTGCTGTACCTAACTATCTATCTATCTACGCCCAACTTTCAGAAATATTGACACTTTATTTACAAGTATACTCCAAGTCATATCGACCGGTGAGCTCAAAATATATTTTCACCATTAACTTGCGACGATTCATGTTTGGAAAAACTACTTAGCTTTAAACATCGAATTCAAGGCTCAGTGATTGCCGGCACATTCGTGAAATGAGCCATTGCGTGCCAGTTCACTGCGTTATGAGCTCGTAGATCTGAACTTCAACAACCCCTCGTGTGCTATATGTGTAAGTTCATGTATGTTTTATCATCACTTCTGTCCGTCTCTTACTCTCTTTCTTATATAAGTTACCAAGAATACTCTATACTCAATTATGGTTTTATGACAGTTTTGAATTTCCCATTCTTCCTCACTTAAAATGAAACTCAGATCACTCATCTCGAATATCCCCTATTCTTTCTTTATCAACCATACATACATATGTATATCGTAAAAACATGTCAGAATGTGTTCGCAAACATATATATGGCATTGCATGCGAATCTATGCATATTTAAGAAGAATCATAGATTTTGATTTCGTAATGTTCTTGTTGCTTCATTTTATTAAGTTCCATCATTGCTCAAAATTTTATAATTTCCCGATTGTACTTAATGCTATTAAAACCTTTATAAATATGCAGAAATTACTCGTTTATTAATGCCTTTTATTATTGTAATGCCAGGCGCTATCTTCTATGTCGGCTTCCAATCAGGCCATATCTGCACAACAACTTATGCCGTCGGTACGCGACAGCCTTACAGAACCAACACTTCTAGGGTGAGTTTCGATTTCTTAACGAATTTCTTGAAATTATGTTTCATATTCAAACTCTTAAAGGGTTTCGCAAGTCCGCTTGCCACTGCAGTCGCCCACACAGTCCGCGTACGCAAGCCAACGCAGCTCAATGTCGGCGCAGGGCAGCCACTCAAGGCAACCCAGCCCAATGAACTCACCAGCATTGAATCCATTTATTTATGGCACGGATGTCGACTCAGTTGACGTCGCTACGCGAGTTGCAATGGTATTTAATAGGAGCGCTGTCTTCGTTTCAGAAATCTTCCTTTAATCTAAATTATCTTCCCTTAAAGGTTCGGTTCTTTAATGCCCAAAATACTCTCGCCAATTTTGCCGAGCATACTCGCACATTGCGCCTCTATCCACGTCCCGTGGTCGCCTTTCAGATCAACAGTTTCCTACGCTCACGTCCACGTGCTTCACAGTTCCTCAATCAGTTCGCACGCACACAGGCCGTAGAGTTCCTCGCTGAATGGTCACTGACCCCAACTAATGTTGCCTTTTTGCGCGTACAAACAGGCGTGATGGATCCAGCTCAGGTTGGGGATAAGCCAAAATGGTTTGCTCACCAGCTTACCCCTATACGGTTCTCCGTATGGGATGATGGCAGCTCACTAAATGGTGCACTCCGTTCACTGAAACAACTCGAATGCCAGCCAACGGATGAAAGTGGTTCCGACTCCGAGGGTGCTGAAAGCTCAAGTTCCTCTTATTCCTCGCTGAGTGACTTTGTATCGGAAATGGTGTCTTCAGACCTGTCGCCGAGTATCCACGATGTTTTTGGTGCACACAATCGCCCACATAATGTGCCGCAAACGCTTTCATCAAATCTAGATCCAGCATTAGTTTATCATCCACCAAGTACTCTACAATACCCGGAAAGTATGTCGCACAAAGTAGAAGTTAACGAAGATGAAGAAGATCAACGTGCTGAATCGCCACTATCGTCGTCGTCGAGTCGTTCCGATCTGAGTTCCCCCAGTCGTGATTCGGAATTTGAATTCCCAGCAAAAACTGCAGGCCCCTTTGATTTAGCTGCACCAGCCGCAATACGCCTGGAGGCAACAATCAGAGCAGCAAGTGTTGATAAAGAAGCCACAGAGTCGGGAGAACCTAAAAAGTCGCCAGTGTTGGCACACAAACAACAACAGCAACAACACCAACACAGACATACCGGTGAAATGGAGCACGCAGGTGTTGAAAAGAAACGTCCAGTAAGTATTTTCATAGTTAAAGTTTAAAAAATATTTTGATTTAATGTTCTTATTTTAAATACTTTATAAAGCCCCCAATAACACCACCAGTCTCCAACATTCTCGCACGCACCGGCAGTTCTGGTTCAAGCTCAAGCAGTCCAGGGCGTCAAGGTTCACAGGGATCACTTTTTGAGAACTTCGCCTCGCACGCAAAGGAGCTGGTGCGTGAAACGACGCGTCAAAGCAGTCAGGAGGGACTACTGGCCCAAGTGGATAAGGTAAGCTTAACTCACTGATCTCTACTGCTATTACTTCCAAATATAATACTTATGGTACTTTTCATGTATGTATACATACGCACTAGGCTGTGTCATTTTTGAGCAACTTTTTTTTTCAACTAAAAAACAGGTGAAAAAAAGAGCCTCTAAAAATTTGAGCTCTTAATATTATCATTAAGTGGTGCCTGTTCCTAACTTTCCATTTCACATATAAATAACATGGGAAAAAATGTTTCGTTTTTCTTATTTTTGTAGCTTGACATATAAGCATTGTAAAAATGAACTGAAAAATTATTTTGGTAGGAAATTGAACGCTCTACAAAAAAGTTCAGATTAATTTTTTTACAGAGTGAGCCGTTCTGAAGATATTCAAACTTAAAGTTGCAAATGTATGAAATTATGATTTTTATTTTATCAAACTGATACTGATGACTTTTTTATGTCTTAAAAATTATTTTTAATCAGTAAACTGGTTTGTGTGCTCTTATATTTTTATAAAGCTAAAATAAAAAAAAAATACGTCTTAGATATTATTTTATTATTTGATTAACTCTTAAACAAAAGTAATTATGAACTAGGTTTAGTAAAATTATTATTTTATAGATAAAAAAAAAAGTTTTCAACAACTAGAATACATAAACAATACATAAATAAGACTTAAAAAAAGTCATCAGTATTAGTTTGATAAAATAAAAATCATAATTTCATACATTTGCAACTTTAAATTTGAATATCTTCAGAACGGCTCACTCTGTAAAAAAAAATTAATTTGAACTTTTTTGTAGAGCGTTCAATTTCCTACCAAAATAATTTTTCAGTTCATTTTTACAATGCTTATATGTCAAGCTACAAAAATAAGAAAAACGAAACATTTTTTTCCCATGTTATTTATATGTGAAATGGAAAGTTAGGAACAGGCACCACTTAATGCTAATATTAAGAGCTCAAATTTTTAGAGGCTCTTTTTTTCACCTTTTTGAAAGTTTTTAGCCTGTTTTTTAGTTGAAAAAAAAAAGTTGCTCAAAAATGGCACAGCCTAATACGCACATATGTTAAAACTGTGGACCGAAAAATTAGGTATGCATAAATAGTTTTGAGTTAAGAGCGTTCTGTTTAGATCGGAGAGAAGAAAAATTTCCTACAGGTATTAATCCAAATAGATATATAGAAGGATCAAATGATAAAAAGGGAGTATTACTTGAAGGGTTTCAGAATATACCACTGATTGTAGGCAGCACTACCCTGCAGGGAGTGACGTTAGCTTATACCTAACTTTAGTCTGTTTACGCGAACACTAGTGCTAACTATTAACTGTGTATTTTGTTCGAAAAAAGCTAACTACTTTTGTGGGGCGATGGCCGCAAAAAAGTCAGACCTGGATACCTCTGCATTATATGTCAACTAACTTGTGACTAACTACTTTTGGACATAAAATATCAATAAGAAAAACAAAATATTTTTTTGTTTTTTTACTTTTTTATTTACTTTATTTTATTACATTTCATATTTGTTTACATATTCTGCTCTGGGTGGCCCCATATTCGAACACCGTCAGACATAACTTCAAAATGATAGTATAAAATTTCGATCTTCCTTTTATTTGTCCTGAATATGAAAAAGAATCTGCGAAGTTCAGAAAAAAAGTGTATTGAAAGTAATTTTTGTATGAGGATATTTAATAGAAACTTGTAAAGAAAACCAACTCCCGATTGCGTCTGCATAACTCCTGCACGACTTTACAATTCACTTTAAGTTGGTTTCGTCATAGCTAATTAAAAGTGAGGTATTAATCGAAATCTCGCCAAAAAGCTAACTATAAGTTGGTTAGTTTTAACAATTGATAATTTTTCACTGCAGGGTAGTTATAGATAGATTTATGCGGTCATAGAAACCACCCTGCAGTGAAAAATTATCAATTGTTAAAACTAACCAACTTATAGTTAGCTTTTTGGCGAGATTTCGATTAATTAGATAATAATTAGATGTGTTCGCGTAAACAGACTAAAGTTAGGTATAAGCTAACGTCACTCCCTGCAGGGCAGGGACCGAGAACAAAAGGTATGATCGAAACTAAATGCTGGTCTCGTAGTTTTGTTCCCAAGAACGCTTAAAGACCCAAACCGAAATGAGAACAAAACCTTCGGTGTTTTCACAAGAACATAAGTGAGAACAAAACTATCGAGAACATTCTCAGCGGGAATTATATATGAACAAAACCCTGGGGAACGTTCCCAAAGCGAACAAAATGTCTAAGAAACTTTCTTTCCAAGAACAATTTGGGAACTAAAGCCTCAGGAACGTTCTGGCAGAGAACAAAACTATCGAGACTATTCTCAGTGGGAATTATATGTGAACAAAACCATGGGGAACGTTCCCAAAGCGAACAAAATGCCTAAGAAACTTTCTCCCCAAGAACAATATGTGAACTAAAGCCTCAGGAACGTTCTGGCGGACAACGAAACTGGAACAAATCTTCTCTGAACTATTTGCGAAGAGGAAGCGTTGAATAATATAATGCAAATTAAGTCGACGAAAGACTTAAGACACAAAATTTTCTTGCACAGAAAATGAAATATTTTTTCATAAATGGACAGTTCAAGCTAATGACAAATGATCTGGAAGTTAAGATGAGCCAGCTTTCCTCTAGCTTTGGATTAACAATCATAGCCCTCATTATACTTTTGATCTTATTTCTAATTCTGTTCTTCTTGAGAACGTTCTTGAGAGATTTTTCTGCTTGAGAATGTTCCCCAGAATTTTGTTCGCATTTCGTACTTTACGGAAACTTCCCAAACTTCCTTTTCTAATTTAGTTTTCGTTCAGTACTATTGTTCCATTTGGTCCTTTTGCGAGATCGTTCTTGACATTAAACGATGTTTCCACGACAAGTGACTCGCTCTCCCAATCGTAACTCGCTCTCTCATTCGTAATTGGCGCCCAATTTCGAATCGAATCACGTAATTCACCATACAAAATTTTGAGAGCGAATCACTTCATTCGTAGGTAATTCAGATCCAATCATCATGCGAATCACGAACAAATCGTTGTCTTCTCTAATTTTTATAGGAAATGTATCGATAACGGCTGTCAAAACACATATACCACACACATTCCCACCAGCACAATATTAAAAAAAAGCTAGATTCGTTAAAACTATTGGTTTAGCTATTTGTTCTCCACCGTTGAAATGCACAGCAAACAACACAGTAAACAATAAACGAAAGCAAAGAACAAGAAACAGAGGCCAAGTGAATTACGAATGTGTCGTGTAAACAGCGATCCAGACCGTTAACCGGTCATAGCAGACCTT
>NW_023458556.1:113382689-113384407 GCF_013731165.1 Rhagoletis pomonella | reverse complement strand
GCAGTGTGAGCTAAAAGTGAGAGTGTGTTAGTGTGCCTTCGCATGCTGTCGCTTTCTCGTCGTTTGAACATGTTTTGTTGCTATAAACGACGAAAATCACTAAATTCACTAAAATCACTCAACTGAACTATTGGTGCTTCTTAGTACTCCTACTCATTTCGGTATAACTAATTTGTTTAATGGCTCAATGAGAGAATTGAGCACTACACCAATTCATATCAACAGAGAACTTAGTCATTGTACATGCTCTCGCTTTGTGTGCCGAGCGTAAAATAGTGTTAGTGCATGTGTGTGAATATTCTGCAATGAATAATATCCACTAACACTATTTCTTGTGTTATTCAACCAATTACTTAAAAACACGAATAATTCCAGTTCCCTGATTCAGACAGACAGGCCAAAATCCTAAAAGTTGTTTACTTGGCTTCCGGCGATCTAATAAACCCCCTATTCTTTAATATCTATTATGTACAGATATCGGCCTGTTATAATTTTATTATTTTCAAATACTTTCGTTTTATACCCATATGGCAACATTAAGCTTATCTTATCATTAACTGAATTAAATTTTTAAATAGGTGGCAACGCGCTTCAAAAATATTTTCGTAAGTAACTAATATCTGTATTGCAATATTTCATTTATTTTACCAATTTAAATAAATAAAAATCTTTTAAACTGGTGGCAACCCCCCTAAAAATATTTTCGGCAATAAAATTTCCCAACCTCTTTAGTTTTATGCCAATATTGCAATATTTAATTTATGTTATCAATTAAATTGAATAAAAGTTATCAAACAGGTTGCAACCTTCCACAAAAATATTTTCAGCTGTAAGCCTTGTAAACCTCTTTCTTTTGACAGACATATTGCAATATTTACTTTATTGTATGAATTTACTTAACCCGAATTTTTTATTTTAAACAGATGGCCACTCTCTAATTTTTTCTTTCTATATTGTAAGTTAGACCTCTAGCAATATATCGGTGAAAACTGCATATGAGTGATGCGCGTACAAACATACAGACAGACCGACAGACAGACACAAATTCTAAAAATTGTTAATTTGGCTTCTGTTGCTCTTATAAAGACCACCCATATTAATTTTTCTTTAATTTCTATAATGTACAGACATCGGCTTGTTACAATTTTATTATAAGCATAGATTTCATTTATTTTATCAATTTAATTCAATAAAAATTTTCAAACAGGTGGCAACTTTCCTAAACTTCTTCAGTTTAATACCAATATTGTAATATTCAATTTATCTTATAAATTAAATTAAATTAAAATTTTCAAACAGGTGGCCATCCTCAAAAAATATTTTCGGCAGTGAGCCTTCTTAAACCCCTTTCTTTTGACGCCCATATCACAATATTAACATTTTCTTATCAATTTACTTAATCTAAAATTTTCAAGCAGGTGGCAACTCTCTAATTTTTTTCTTTCTATATTTTAAGTTAGAGCTCTAGCAATACATCGGTGAAAACTGTATTAAATTCCATGCATTAGTTTTCGAGTGATGCGCGTGTAAGTATGTACTTATGTATGAACAATAATAAATATAAATTGGTTTTATTCCTTACATTTTTGCGTTTAAAGTGTGAACTATATAAACAACATTAAATTTAATAATGATTTAAAATGCACACATACATTTTCTTTTAATTGATTAGGTTGTCCAATGTAGCGGAATTTCTGTAACTGAACGAACTGTTCAGT
>NW_023458556.1:113314577-113382589 GCF_013731165.1 Rhagoletis pomonella | reverse complement strand
CCGTTTCAAAATATATCAGCTTTATACTTCTTCATAGGTCAAAGAAATGTTTGCATTATTTATTATTTTTTACCTCAAGACCTGTTTTTGATATCTTAAGCGCCTGGAAGAAACGGTATATAGATAATGAAGGTCTTACTGTGATATGTCGGATGGTCATATAACACGATGGACTAGAGCAGAAGTTCCCAAACTTTTTTATCTCGTAGACCCCTTTCAAACATTTACTGGTTTCGGTGGACCCCCTGCTGATACATTTCTAAATATTCCCAAAGCTCGTAAAAAAATTAAATGTGAAAATTAGATCTAACAATGTAAATTTGCATCGCGGGTGAATTCAAAAACTAAACTCAGAGTGGCCAAAATAAAAGTAAAATATTTTCTTGTGTTCTATTTATAAAATTAATGTGATTACACACTTGTAGGTTTTAAAAAATAGAGCTCGTAATTCATCAAAATACTCTCTCGCAAGGAAGAGTTATATTTTTTAAGAGCACTGCGAGCGTTATTTACATTATATTCACCATAAGCTCATCAAATGTTTGGCTCACTCATGACTTTGCAGGTGGAGGATATCGTCACCTGAAATGCAAAAAGTCATAACTACTAAAGAATTCAAAATTCACTTTTTGATTTGTATCCATCATCGAATTACAACTCCCCACATCATTTTATGAAAACAAATTAAAATATTAGTCACGACTTTTTCCAATTCATCTATGATGTTGTTACGTCTTTTTGCATTTCAGCTGACGATATGTTAAATAGTTTATTTGTGTTAATGGTATTATTTTTATTTTTATCGCTCCGAGTTTTAAAGTGAGGCGAAAAATATATATCACATTTTTAAAACACAAAACTTAAAACATCAAAACGGCTAAGCTTTTTACGCCAAACTTTTAATTCAGAAACTGACAATAGAGAAGAGAACGAGTTCATAAAATCGATGACAAATAACCAAGCAAGCAAGAAGCACAAAAAGTGTTCCACCGTCTCATCTTCTTCAATGCAAGATGGGCAAATGGACTTGTCATTTACGCCTATCACAGTCAGGTGTTTGTGCCACGTGAAGTGACCAGTCAGCAGTCCAGCAAGTTGTCTGCAGTGTCGTCTGCTCAGTGAGAGCAAAATATTAGATAGACATTGTGAGATTGAAGGCAACATGCGTTTTGCCCACCTGCATCCCCTCGATGCCTCTCAGTCATTGCTGAGGGAAGTATTCACCCAGTTTCTGATGGTGGCTTCGATTGCCGAAGGTGGCAGTGCTAAAACTGGTTGCGGGCCGAGGAATGCCTGGTCTGAACCAACTCTGGCCAAATGATCAGATGTCTCATAACCACGTACTCCAGAGTGACCTGGCACCCAGAGTAAAACAACCTCGTTATGTTCACCATCATATTTTAGTCGAGATTTGCATTGCCGAACTAGTTTGGAAGTACTTAAATAGAGGGCTGGTCAATGCCTTAAGTGCAGCTTGGTTGTCACTGCAGTCACGTAAACTCCTTACCCTCCACCTATGTTCCACCACGTAGTCCATGGCTTTGAGTATTGCAATTACCTCAACCTGGAAGACCGAAGCATATTCCCTTACATAAAAGTGAAGCTTATCTCCATTAACCTCGAAAAAGACCCCGGATCATGACCCAGAGTCAATTTTGGAGCCATAAATGAAGATTAGACAATGTGTGAGTCCGGTCTCAGAAATGGAATCAAACCAGCATTCAGTCTCCGTGAACTCAACATTATAGAATCTCTTCAACAAAGGTAATGGTGGCGTACTATCCTGCAGCATTGAAAAGATACAAGTTCTTAAATCTCTGCCACCAGCAATTTTCGCTGCGCCCCACTCATTGTCATACCAGCATCCGGTTCTTTTTAGTCTGCAGGTGGCCTGTAAGGCTTCCCCAAGTATGAAAACACAAAGTGACGGTAAGTGCAGCAGTGCGTCAAGAGCACTATACACCACTCAAAAAAATTAAAGTTAAATAAAGAGGCTATCAAGCAACCATTTTGGTTCCTTACATCGAAACCAGATAAATTTTCGTGGACCCCCATTAACAACTCATATACCCCCATATTATTTTCAAGTCACCGTGGACCCCCGTCGAGTCTTCCGTGGACCCCTGGGGGTCCACCTGGACCACTTTGGGAATCACTGGACTAGAGCAAAGCAGAAACTCAAAATCGATTTGCTGCGATCAAAGGAAAGGATCGATATATTCCAGGTGGCAGACCGTTGGCCGGTCAAGTTCTTTGTAAGCTTGCTTTGGGTCATGGTGGCTTTAAAACACCATGGTGTATATTAAACGTATTGCTTAAAGTAAGAAGCTTCATTTTTGGTAAGCTTTGAACGAGTTTGGTAATAGTTTTGGCAGACAAAAAAAAATTTGAGTCGGGTATACAGTGAATGTCACACAGTCACACAGTCACAGTCACACAGTGATCACTAGAGAAGATAAAAATATGCGCGAAAAATCCCGTTTTATGCGCTTAAAATAATCACAAAAATCAGCGAAATATGCTCAATTAACAAAAAAAATATGCACAATAAAATTCCTTAATTTTGATTAAAAGAAAGACAATGTTATTTACTGTTAAAGAACAAATGCATTTATTTCAGTGTCAGTCTTACAATACCTCTACCGCATTAAGCCTCTGATTTTAGTTACTAACTAATTTAAAGCGTGAGCAAAAAAACTTAAATAATAAAAGTGAATATACTACAAATTGTATATGTACATTAGACTGCATCACCAAAAAAAGTTGCGGGTTTTCCAACGGGATTACAAAGTTTATTATATTTTAAGACGTCCACCAAAATATTTCGGAAAAATATTTAGATTTAAGTGAGCTGGACCGATTTGAAAATACCTCCATGTAGTTTTTTATGAATAAAAATTGTTTCTTAAAGAACTTTTTGAAAAAAGTCCCCTTAGATGACAAAACAGATTAAACTTAATAAATTTGCATACAAATATTTAAAAATCTTTTCAACGGAATCGTAAGAATGAGATATTTGATGCTGTTTTTTTTTACTCTTTTCAAAGATTGATTTACGAAAAAATTTAATAACTGGGCCAAAACTATTCTGATTTAGACTTATGGGATGTCAGTTGAAAGGTATTTTCACACTGTTTTTATTTCTGTCCAAAAAAAGTCATTCGTGTCCCAATATTTTTTTTTCAAATACCAACACATCTTAATTCAACTTTGAATGACGTTCCTTCATCCTACCTTTCTCTTTCATCCTTTGAATGAGTTTATTAGTAAAGAAATAAAAATGTAGAGCAAATACCTATCCAATGCCACCTCTTAAGTCTAAATCCGAAGAGTTTAGGTTCACTTATTCAAGATTTTCTTATACCAATCTTTAAAAAAAGTTAAAAAAACAGCATCAAAAATCTCATCATTTTCAAAAAAATCTTTAAGAAACTATTTTTATTCATAAAAAACTCAATTTTTGGAGGTATTTTCAAATCAGTCCAGCTCACTTAAATCCTAATATTTTTCCGAAATATTTTGCTGGAAGTCTTAAAATATAATATATTTTATAATTCCAATGGAAAAATAGTACCGATTCTTTTTTTTGTATGGGGAGTGATGCAGTCTAATGTACATATTAGGGGAGGATGAGGAATGCTGGAAAACACACAAAAATAACGTTTATATCAAAATTTGGTACGACAATTTCACTCAGGGAGCTCCGAGAAAAAAGAAATTTTTACTGGAAAAAACTTACATGAATATGTATGTACATATGTAGTGTGACCAACTGTACGTAAACGACACGTACGGTACGTAAATTTGTAGCCATGTACCGTGTACCGAAGCTAACCACAAAATCAAGAAAATGTACGTAAATTGAATCGAAGAAATATTGTTGTACGTAAATTTTATCGATAGGAGCGCCCAACATACATACGTACATTCAAATTTTGACTAATAAAAACTCAAAAGATCTCTCACGTCAATTCTACGGTTCGTATGTTAATTTTGATTCTTTTTTGATTCTAAAGATTTTGTTCTTTAGAATCATGTATCGAATACATTGAAAAGTGGATTGAACAAGTTGACCATATTATGATATTCGCCTGGTGTGCACTTGATTAACCACCGAAATGGGAGTTTATCGAAAGTATGTACCGCGAAGAGCATTGCAAAGAATAATCATTTTGACATAGAATCATCTGACACTGATTTATTCGATCAGTTCACATATTTGGAAAAATACGTTACCCCAGAGAAGATCCAATCGTGGGAAGAAAATAACACTGACACCGATGAACGCTGGGTTGAATGCTTTCGACATTTTGACCAAAAGAAGGTCCCATACAATCACATGGTGAGAATCGTATCGTATGTTCTCTGCTTACCAGGCACATCAGCTACCGTTGAACGCGTATTTTCTTTGATCAATCAGATTTGAAGCGATGAGAAATCACAACTGAAAATCGAGACATTGCGAGATCTTTTGTTTGTTCGGTACAACATTAAAATGACTTGTACGGAATTTTTAGAATTCGTAAAGAAGCAACCTCAATTGCTGAAAGAAATTGCATCTGATGGAAAATACGCGTTCAGGAAAACCACTCAAGATCAATGAATTGATTACATAGGCCGACACTTTTGTAATTTAGCAGCAATTGCATTATTTCAGCTTTGAATGTATATACATATGTACCTAAATATTTCTCGATTCGCAAATAAATATACTGAAGTTTGTACGTCAAAAATGTGTTTGGATATCGACTAATAAACAGCAATAAAATCGTTTCCAAAATTTTTCTTTAAAATTTTGTGTTGCTACAATCTTTTGTGTACGTAAATCAGTTTTTGGAAAAGTGGTCACACTATACATACATATGTATACGTGAAAAATTCCATGTGAATTATGACTGCGATCAAAAATTGGTTTCAAAATTTTTATTTTATTTTTTTAGGTTGACTTAGATTTTTTTAAGATAAATTCAACAAATGTTCACCAAAATTTCGAACTTTTGAATCTGAATCTTAACAACAATGTTAGTCTAATAAAGTGCAAGTTTCAAGGGGCTAAAAAATTTAATGGATTGTTAAAGACTTTTCTTGCTGAGGGATTTTTGTACTTTTTTTCACATAAACATGAATTTAATTTGAAGTTAAATGCGCAAGACCGTTCGCAAAGAAATTACAAAAAATCAACGCCAGATTTTATAAAATGCACTCGTTATACAAAAAAATATTTAAAAATCAACGCGATTTTTAGCCCCTTTAAACTTGCACTTTATTATACTAACATTTTTTGGGCTATAAAACTGCACACCCAAAAATGTCCTAAGATTCAGATTCAAAAGTTCGAAATTTTTATGAAAATTTGTTGAATTCATCTAAAGTTTGTAATAAGTTTGAAAAATTGATTTATAAGTTTTGGTTAAAGCATGAAAAATATTTTTTTTAAACAATAACAAAAAAATTTTAACTTGAAAACCATTATAGATATCAAAAAAAATCAACATGTGAACACTTGAATGAGCCCTTGTATGTAGAATTTATGGAATTTTCGTAGGTGGTACTGAAAAAGGCATATATATATATGAAAATTCCAAGCATTGGCATTTTGCGAACAGCTGCGCGCGCAGATTTGACAAGTGCATGACTAGATATTTTGTGTATGCGAAAGAGAGACGACTGTATGCTGCCAGATTTTTTATGTTAAAATTAAAATGTATGTAAGGGATGCATTTATATAAATTTAAAAAACACTAACAAAAGATTTTTAAATAATCTTTTAACAAAAAATATGCCTGATAGTTAAAATATGCGCTATAACTATAAATATGCTATCACATCCAAAAATGGCAAAAATATGCAAAAATATGCTTTTTATGCAAATGCATATTTTTATCTTCTCTAGTGATCACTTTCGTGAGTTTTACTCAAACTGAGGTAAGCCTTCAATTTTTTATAGAAAAATTAAGTTTATATTCATAGAGAGCTTCGTTTTTTGACTATATGTATGTATTAAAGTACTGCAAAATTCAACATTTTCAGTAAAAATGTCATTTTCAAACAATTTATGCATTGCTACGTCATGTCAACTCAAACAAGGTGTTATGCCATGTCATACCATCACAAACATACTGGTTTAGCATGTTATTGCTACTTAGCTAAGCTGTTGTTCGCTGTTGTGTTTCTGCAGCATATTTTTAATACTGTTGGATACAGCCTTTAATGATGAATTTTGCTTTAATAAGAGCTTGCAAAATTTGCAAATATCTCTTCCCGTACATATTATAATGTAATGCTGAATATGACACATGTGTTGATTGTGTTGGCATGCATATATTTTATGCATGATTTGATTTCAATTTATTCGACAGTGTCTTCATATGTCATTGTCAAACATGTATAAGCGACATAATATGCACTGGCTCTTGCATGATGTGATATGTCGCTAAGTTTTATAGTTCAACATTTTCAGCCTGTAAGGCTAACCTAATATTCACGCACGCCGCCAATTTACTGTCAAAAATTTCTCATGCACATACAACTTGTATGGGACCAACCGAAATTGAACGGCGTGCGTATGAAGCTAACTCAATTTCCGATTTTTGTTCTGCGTGACATTTTGATTTGACGCTTCGCTCAATGAAATGAAATGCAAACACACGCAAGCCAATTTCGGGTGACGCAAAAGAACAAATTCGACTGCGTGCGTACCAAAACGCAAGCCGCGAATATTAGGTTAGCCTGTTAGTATGTATGTCCACAGAAATTAACGAAACACTCTTCTTTGGTTACATTTTGGAGGTAAGTAAGACGAATTGTAGCCGAAATAATTTATTCTCGGGGCGAATCGACAAATGGTTGTGCCACCAAGAAAGGAGAAAGGAGAAAGAGATAAATAGATGTTCTCTCTTCTCTCCCTCGGCTCTTACGAATGGACAAAAACGCTCCAGCTATGGAAGTATTCAACGTGGTACGCACGCGATGGAAAGGCCAGGGTGTACGGACTTGGCTTCTTTTGGCGTCAGATGGCTCATAAGGAAAACCACTGGAGTGTTATATTGAACTCGGCCAACATCGCTTAGGCGGTTATGAGCGCCAAACAAGAAGGAGAAGAGAAAGAGGACAAGAAATCTTACTTTTTCGCGATTGCGTGAGAAATCCAATGGAAGGAAGCTAGTTTTCTCATACCATTCGCATGTTTTAACAAAAAAGGTGTAATAAGTAAATATTTTCCATACCCAGCAAAATACTACAATTTTTTCTTTTACCATGTATGTATATACATTAAACTCCTGCGCAATTCCATTTAAACGGCCTAACAAGACATCCGATCGCCGCGCAAATACTTTCCCTCCCTTACTCTCATCGTTCGGGTCAAGTGTGAGTAAGCATAAACCAGTTTCTGCAAGCGTATGTAAACTACCGATCAATAGCAAGACGCGTAAAGTATTTACTTTGCCTTCCGCAACTACTGCGAGTAAAAGGTATTTGACAGTAGAGTACTCTACTGGTAGTACTTGAGTATTTTCTAAGAAAACATACTTTGGTGGTATCTGAATAAAACTAAGGACAGGAATGTAGTGGAGCGATGAAGAGAGCGACGAGAAAACGTACTTTCAACTAACCCAGCAAAACCAGCGTGACCGAAACTCCAACACAAACGCAAATTTTATGGTGTTACTAACCCACCTGTAATAATTTTTGATTGGAGCGCCATCTATTGTTTTTTCGTGCGAGCTATCTTTCACATATGAGTAAATAGTCACGCTAATCTTTTCAAATATGAGCAAGCAGGCAAACTATTTGGTTTGAAAAATCACAAGTACACAAAACTTCTGAGAGCATTTTTGATTCACTATTAAGAATGTGATAGCAAAACGTGCCGAACTTAGCGGGCACGCGTGACGGTCACGTCACTAGGAAAGTGACCGTCACTGTTCTTGCTGGGAAAATGCTGATATACATACCTAAGTACATATGTATGTATGTGCATAGATACATATATAAGTGTCCGCATATATTTTTTCTCGTCACTTGCTCTGTCGCTTCACTGCAGCAAAACCAAGTTGTGGGGAAAACCCTGACGAAATGCGTACAATTGAAACCATGGGTTTGAAGATAGCGCAAATTGATGTGAAAATTTCAATTTCATATTAAATATATTTATGAATGCATGTACATATGTACATATGTAAAAATGTAGTCTCGATTTAAAAAAATCGGATAAAGTTTTTCTTTCGCCATATATACACCTCTAATTTTAATATTTATTAAAAAAACTCAATGAAATTCAAAAACTATCTCTTGGTTTTACTCAATACCGATTTGAGCTGTCGCACAGTGTTATCAAAAAAAAAAGCTATCAATGGGTAGGTTCAGAAGGCGCAGTAGTTGAGCGCAATCGTTGCTAAAAAAAAAAATCAGTGATCGTTATGCGTCTTTTGAACGACTTCATACATTAGCTGTCAAATTCAACTCTCAAAGGTACACACCAACATGTTGTCTCAAATGATCAGAAAAATATTACGAGCATCTAACTCGCAACTATTCAGTTGATGAGAAGTACGCAACAACGCATTCAGAAGGTGCAATCGCACCAGTTACTGAGCTGTTGCGCCTTCTGAACGTGCCCAATGAAAATTCGTTTCTCTTTAAATCAAGTTATATGGCTGCGTATGTATGTACATATGTACATATTTCGAAATTTTTTTTATTTGTAAAGGCTCTCAAGAAAAACTAAAAATCATATAAAATTACGCACAATAAATGGAAAATAAATTTGCTTCTATAAAAAATTTCTTAAATCAGTATGCAGCTCTTAAGAAAAAAATGCTCGTAGAACTCGTCGCTACCATGTCCAACTATCGAATGTGAAAATCGGCACTTTTCGAAATTTTGATTTGCCACTAATAATTTTATTTCGTATAGCAGCATTGCTTAAGCTGTTGTTTTTGACAACTTATTTGTTGGTTAATGACTGCAAATAGTTTTATAGAAAATTAGAAACGAGAAATAATACTTTCATAAAAATATAAGTACATACATAGATTTAAAAAGCTGCTTGAATACAAAAGTTTTATGAAAATGTCACATTAAACAACTGACTAAATCTACGTTATATTTTTATAAATAAGGCCGTAAACATTTCCTTACATCGTCAATTTTCATATTATATTTTTACTCCTTCAATTTCACTGTGATCAACTAGTAGGCTAATAACCAGAATTGAAATTTAATACGCAAGTACTTCCAGTACTACAAGTATACAGAAAGTAGATTTGCTACTCCCTTTTGGCAGCAGCAAATATCTCTCGTACGCGATGAGAGAAAGTAGAGTACCTACTTTGATGGAGTAATAGCAAGTACGTCAAGTATTTACTCTCTCAACGCCAAGTAGTGCATGTATGCGGAAAAAACGTAGCAATGTGTTGGGAGTAGAGTACAATGCAAGGAGTACTTATTGAACGAAATGCGGCAAATACACTTGCGCTGGACTTTAATATACATACATACATATATATATATATATTAGACCGTACCACCTTACAAGCAAACAAAAAAAGTTCGCCCTACACTCATTTGTCTCCACTATTTTTGCACGGCAATTGAAAAAATTAAAATTTAGATTTTTGTGAACGTAGGGGTCTATATTTTTCAGTGGCACCTACATTTGGCACACAATTTTTCTTTATTTTATTTTATTTTAATTGTTTTAAGTCGACATAGATATAAAACGGTCGACTACTAAAGTTATGTATATGATAGGATACATACATATGTATATAGAATAAATAAAGATTTTAATAAGCGTTAACAATAATATAATATAATTTACATTTAATCCACTGAATCTTTTAAAATATCAGGCTAGACGCGCTAGTATTGCGTTATGTAAAGCAGTAACCGAACATTCAATACTGATACAGCTATACAAATCATTATAATGTGAAAACCAATTACGCAGCGGGTTGTTTTTGGCAAAGTTTAGACAGCAAAGGATAAATGAAAAGGCACAAAGTGTCTAGACGTTCTAACAGGAACAGCAAAATTAAGTTGGGTAACAAGGTAAGACGAGTCAATCTCGCCGATTATGAACTTATGGAGAAACATTACCCCGAGTAATATTCTACGATTTTCAAGAGTTGATAAACTAATGAGAAGGAGTATATTTTTATAAGGTGGAAGACGGAGATCTGATCTCCATTTGAGTCCACGGAATGCAAAAATTAAAAATTGCTTTTGTACTGACTCAATTCGCTTAATATAATTTTGGTATCGAGGACACCAGACAGACGAACAATACTCCAGTACTGGACGGACCAACGATGTGTAAAGAATCGTCGTGACGTACGGATCTTCACACTCTTTAGTCCACCTTTTAACAAATCCAAGTACACCCATGGCTTTGTTTACGATCGATGATATATGCAAGTTAAAACTCAATTTTGGATCAAAAAGCACACCAAGATAATTTCTAACAGATATGCGCTCTAAAGGAATACCGTTTATTTTATAAGTTGCTAAAACTGGCTTTCATCTATGAAATGTAATGTGCTTACATTTAGAGCAATTTAAAACTAATAGATTTGATGAACACCAGCTATGAAATGAGTCCAAATCGTCTTGAAGACGACCCAAACAATGCCCGTCTGAAGGCGAATACGTGAAACAAAGTTTCACGTCATCCGCGTGCATAAGAGTTTGGGAGTGCGAGATAATCTGTGGTAAGTCATTTATGAACAAGGTAAAAAGTAAGGTACCCCAAAGGTGATATCAATCGATTTTGAAAGCGTATGCCTGAACAAAACTTTTTGAGTCCTGCTTGAAAGATAGCTTGCGAGCCATATTAATAGGTGTTTAGGAAAACCCAGTAAATCTAGTTTATGGATAAGGAGCTCATGATTGACAGAGTCAAATGCTTTACTAAAATCAGTGTAGATCACGTCAGTCTGCTTATTATTTAAAAATCCATTAATTACTAAAGAAGTAAACTCAAGCAAGTTGGTAGTGGTTGATTTTCGACGTACAAACCCATTTTGACAAGGTGATAACAAAGAACTGCACAGGTGTTGAAGTTGACAGGTAATAATCTGTTCAAAAGCTTTAGGAATAGCTGAAAGCTTAGTTATGCCCCTATAGTTTGCAATATTTGACCTACTACCCTTTTTATGTAGAGGTATAATAAAAGATTGCTTCCAAATTGATGGAAATGACGCTGATTGTAGTGATAATTTAAATAGTTTTAGGATGGGCTCAGATAAATTTTCAGCACAGTACTTTAGCACACAACTAGGAACGCCATCAGGACCCGGAGAAAATATCGGTTTCAACGCTTGAAGACTACGAAGAATAATATTATTATCAATAACAGGATTGAGAATGCAGTTAGAATGAGCTAAATTATACGGATAGTGACCAGATCGAACACTTTTAGGTGAATAGGTCGATTTAAAGAATTCTGCAAATAAGTCCGCAATAGTGTGATCAGAACTAGCATTCTTGCATCCAAAAGAAAGTGCAGAAGGGAATCCAGAAGTTTTCCGCTTTGAATTAACAAAACTATAAAATTTTCTCGGATTGTTGAAAAATTGGATTTTGCAGCGGGCTAAGTAGTCATTATAACATTGCTGATTTAGACAATGAAAGTTAGAACGAACGACTAAATATTTCGAAGAGCCAGCAGTTGCTCCAGATCTTCTAAAGCGCTAAGATTTGATGTTTTTAAGCCTCACAAGTTGTCTAGAGAACCAAGGCGGCTTACACGTTCCAACACTAACATAACAAAGAGGGATGCAGCTGTCAAAGAAGCAATCAAATGAGCAGTAAAATATGGAAGTTGCTGTCTCAACGTCATTGCAGGCGTATAGATCTGACCAGTCGTGGTGAGCAATCATTTCATTAAGCTTAATGAAGTTTGCTCTATGAAAACATCGAGAACGAGGTCTAGGTTCTACTCTTAATACACCAGTAACTGGCTATATCAAGTACTATCTCCTGCGTAGGATGTAGAGGATCCTCTGGAAGGGATAAAGGAGAAATTTGAGTGAGAGCAATACCCGCCAAATCGTCCACAAATACCAAGTCCAGCGTCTTGTTTTTGCAATTTAATACGTTGTTAACCTGTACGAGACATGTTTCTAGCAGACATCCAAGAAAGTCATGCTGAGTAGTGGGAGTCAAAGAGTTTGAGTCACTAATATTAATCCAGCTTATTGATGGCAAATTGAAGTCACCAAGAACTACTAAGTGATCTTTATCTCGCAAATGAGAATATAAATATTGTATGGCTGAGTTATGATGATTATAAACATTCATATCAGATCGAGGCGGAATAAACGAACAACAAATAAATAGACTAAAGCTGCGGAATGAAAGTCTTACGATTTAAAAACGATCACTTGAGCTGTAAATGCAAAGCTATTAAGAAAAAAGAATTTAATTTGGATCGTAACCCATGAACATTTTGGTAATGAATAATAAGACTGAACGAATTAGAATTCACGTCTGTAATGTTCCTACAGTATTGCCTTTTGAGTTGTTTGACTTCTTTACTGCTGGAGGTTCAATATACGATTTTATTTTATACAGACGTACCACAGAATGTTCAGGCCAAAAAGAACATATGCGTCAGGAACTGATATTTTAAAAGAAGAAATGTCTCTTTTATATTTAAAGTTAAATTTATAAACTTCGATATTGCTAGTAGGTGTAAGATAAAGCTTAGAGCGCACGTAATGAATAATATCAGCTTCAGTCAACGATGCATGAAGCCTTGATACAAAAACGGTTTTACGAGGCGCGACGGCAGTCACCTCTCTAGGAGCAACAGGTGGAATTCCAGATGTTGTAAACGAAGACATTGTCAGTAGAGGGGCTGCGGGCACGTTAACAATTCCAGGATCGTAAGCCGCAGATATTGATGCTATTTCATTGGTGGTAGCGGCAACACTTGTAACATTAAAGGCTACCGAAAAGCGAGTAGATGTAGTTATTGGAGTTTGAGAAACAAGCGGTGAGCCTAATGAGATTGTCGCAGGTATCAATGCAATTTGATTGGAGGTAGCAGCAGAACTAATGCCACTAGAGACTAACAAAGTGTCCGTAGATGTAGTTGTCGGAATTACAGTAGGAGATTCCTTAGCAATATCTGTCGCGGGAGTATTCAAACCAGTCAGCGAAATAGATTCCACAGGCGTAAGAGGAGAACTTTGCACCATACTTGATAACATATAAGAACTTGGCTGAATTTCTAGATTGCACTTCTTTCGTTTCGGCGATTTGGAGAACACTTTCAGTTTTTTTTTAAGTGAGCTTCCATGGTCTTAAATCTTTCTTTTAAATAGCTCTACTGCAATTTTGGATATAGTTGGCAAAAATTAAACAAATTTTAGTTTTAATTTACCAAGGTTAGGGTGGTATGTTAGGGTGAACTGAGATCTGCTAAGTAAGTACTGGAATGGGGTACTTGAGGTTAATAAACTTTACAACCAACAAAAAATTCTCCAAAGGCAAGAACATAGATATATGATACTTTAAAATCCGATTATAAATGTCGAAGGAATGACGAACAATGTAAAAAAGGCGACCCTTATGTTCGGCAAACAAAAGTATTTTTTCAATTGCCTTGCATCGAGACAAAAAACATTGATATTTAATACTTTAAAATCCGACTATAAATGCCGAAGATACATATGTCGAAAAATATAAAAATGCGACCAAACGTTTGGCTATAAAAATTTTGTTTTCGAAATTGCTTTGCAAAATTCTCTAGATTCTACTGGTACTGCCTAATGTATATAGTACATATGTTATAAACCGCCCTTACTAAAAACGAAAATACACATATTAAACGAAAAGTATAAATAAAATAGGAGGAGTAGTGGCATATTTTAAGGGTATGACTATATATCATTGTTGATTACAACTAAACCAACTCAAATCTCCACAATGTCTAAATACTCATATTCAATAAAACAACGTAAAACTGCGTAAAATACTTAGTTTTATAAGTTTCAGTGAAGTACAAATACTTAACAAGCGTGTGTGTGAGTGAGTGTTCTAAAGATAGGCTTCACTGTAAACCTCAGCGCTGTTTATGGTGACTTTTAAAGTAGAAAGCTGTACTAAAACAAAAAAAAAAAAACTAAATAAAAAAAAACAATGTTTATCAGAGTTACACGAATATAATAAGGCTACTTAGTTCATTCGAAATAAAAACGCAATAAATGTATTTTTATGTACGAGTAAATGTAACTTGTTTTTAGTTGAGTACTCTAGTTTTTATTAAAAATGAACTTTTGTTATAATTTTTCTTTGTTTTAAGAGAAATGAAGTAATAACACTTTCAGTACCTCGAAATCCTTTTCGAATTGCAAGATTTGTTTGATTGTTTTCGTTTTGAGCATTGAATGTTACGGATTATTCACCAATCGAACAAATTCGAGTACGAAGAAACGAGTAGTATCGAGTTAATCCAAAAAGAAGAGCGGCAGCGATCCGCATGATATTTAAAAAAACGAGTAATAGGTAGTTATAAACGATACAAAAATATAATTAAACAATTAGACTTCTTAAAATTTTTTGTTGCTAATTTTCGATTGTTTAGGACTGAGAAGATATCTCTCTTAAAATCACTGATTTGCAGTAAAAATATCTAGTGCTTATATTTAATTTTCTAGCTAGGGAAAACTTAAAAAATGATTTGAAAAGCTCGAATAACAGTGAAAATTAATATATGAATAAAGTACTAAAATATAAAAATATATAAAAACTAAAATAAAATAATGAGTGAAAATTAGCCATCGAAATTAGAAAAAATCCTGATAAAGAGCAAAACAAGTAAAAACAAAAAAATCCAACTAAGAAGTTTGATTAGATCAGAAGTTAACTTAACATAGCGAATGTACACAAGGACCATCTCAAAAGTTACCAATTTAAAAAAATTCTCTTTTTCAGAAAATTTTCAATATTTTAACTATTTAGTGCCATTTAAAGTTTTGGCTTTCGTGATTTATTTCAACAAAGCTAACGATTTTCCAAAAGGCTAATCCAAAAAAATGCGTAAAAAAATTTATAATGGAAGAAACATTTAAAAAGTAGAAAAATGTGATTGAATAAAAAAGATTTCATATTTTCTGGTTTAAGTATGTATTTACATGAAGACACAAAACTTCAAATGAGTATTTAAATATTAATTAAATATCAGCGAAAGAAACGAAAATGCAATATGCTTGACTATCACTCATCACGAGACATTTTTCGATTTAAATAAGCCTAATCGTAAACAGGAACAAATAAAGTAGACTATATTATTTCAATAGAGTTTTACGAATTGAATTACATTTGTGTTTAAGAAGGTTAAAAACAAATTTATAGTGGACAATTTTTACTGAGTGAATGGAATAATAGCAATAAAAAGAAAGTGTTTTTTAAATTTCAAAATAGAGAGATAGAGAAAGAGGTAAAGAGTGGCACAATATGTATATAGAAAATATGTACTTTTACACGTTTACATATAATATTTCATAATTTTAATAAAATATTCCTTTTCACTAAGAAACCCTGAGAACTTATGTAGTTATCAAAACCGCTATTTTTTAATTTTTTTCTAACCGAATAGTCGTCTTATTTTCGCTCATAAATATTTACGTACATATACATATTTATGTGGAGTAAAAGAAAATTAAATTATAATAATAGTAATTATGATTGATGATAATATTAAATAGCAAATATGGTATTGGAGCAGCTGTTAGTAAATAAAATTTTTATTTAAATTGATAAATATGATTTAGTATTTGGCATTCAGTACATTCACTAGCAGTTTATATAAACATTTGTTTTGTTTTTGCTTTGCATGTGTACTCATATATTTGAAAATGTTTTGATAACATCAAGGCGAATTAATATAGGGTGATAGCAGCAGTACAAAAACAAAAATGTACATGTATTTTGTTTTTGCTTTTGCGGCGTGAACTGTCAAAATCTGTAATAGTGTGTGTGGAAATGCAAACAAAATATTTCAATTTGACATAAGAAGCCACGAGGCGAAACACATACACAAAATCAGCTGATCTAGTAACATCACCTTATATAAATTCGCCTTGGATAGCATAAAACCAAAAATTGTTGAAAAAAATTTGATTAAATAATGAGTGGGGGTGTGTATTTAACGATGCAAATGAAAGATTTCGAAAAAATCAATTATTCGCTATATGGTAAAAAGCTATGTACGTTTTGACGATTTGAATAAAATTAATAAAATAAGTAAAAATCAAATGAGTGAACTCTATTCAATATACATATCTGATTATTCGTAAAAAATACATTCACATAAAAGTTGAGGTAGATTAGTTTTAAATTATATTTCAATCACAATATCGGTAATAATTCGTTAATATATCCGCGGTTCACTAAACTTGACTGCGTTCTTGTGTACAATTTGACTATTGGGCATGATAATCAATCCTGACATCAATTTAATGTATGTAGCATGGCCCACTCAATCTAAGTATCATCTTCTTTTCCTTATCATTCGTCAGGGTTGTAACTCCAAACATTGAAAATAAACCGGAAGAGTCAGGGATAAAAGCTACATAGATGAAATTTTACCGGGGCGCATACACATTTTGTATTTCTCCTACCGCTAGCTTTGTTTTTTTTTTTTGCAAATGCGAAATATTTACCCAATTTTGTGATGCTTCCTAAAAATAAACCTATAATAAAATTTAAGCATGTGAGCAATGTATACATACGAAATGCCTATGGTTTATACAATCTTGCGATCGGTCAATAATTTACTTGGATATTGTCTATTCTTTGGGGTGTAGTGATTCAATTTTGCGTCCAGAACATTCGACGCACCTCGTGTCTGTACGGTTACAAAGAAATTCAATAAACCACCATTGCAAATTGATCGCATCCATAGTATTTTTCAAGCTTATCTTTGATTTGAGATATAAGATTTTCCCGTAAAATATTACGCACGTGAAGGTCATTTCCGCAAAATTTTACGCAGTACTCTGCTTTTGTTTACCGTAAAATACAAATGAATTTATAGGTTGTTAAATATTTCATAGTAGTTTACGGACAGATCCATACAAAGATTTTTCCTTAGCAATTTTCATGTTGAAAACTTATAATCAGCTCAATGTATCAAAGTAATCATGCTTTCTGATTTCCTGCTAGTATGACTAAAAAAGTAATCGACCGTATAAGTATATTATCTTTCTTAAGAGAAAAAAGCTTATAGAGCAAATGGACCGGTGAAAAACTACGCATTTACGACTCGCCTACATTCCAATATGAGCGTAATTTTTGCAGGTACCCTCGAAACTGTGTATACAACAGATCTTGCAAAGCAATTAAGCGCTTCTTAAAGAAAAGAGCAGGGCAGCAACTTGATAAGTAAACGGATAACAACCCACGGGGCTAGCGTATGGTATCCATAGTCATTACTGAAAAACATTGTGGGTCTTTCATTGTGTTTAGTATGCATTCGCTAGACCAAGAAGCGCATTAAGATTCTTATACCCGAGCGCACTTGTGCACAAGTGCATAACTTTGTTCATATAAGGGTGGTTTGTAACAGTCTGAAGGAATCGAGCATGAACGAAAGACACAAGATCACGCCTTAAGGAAAGAAAGAAAAAAGTTATTTTCTAGCTGTTGAAATCTCGACGCCATCTTTGTTGTAAGAAGTAAACAACGAAGAGAACAAAAAAAAAAACGCGTAATTGTTGAACGCATGAATAATCATTTTTATTATGCAAATTCTCCTATAAAACATGTCGTTGTGTTAAATTATTCTTTACCTTATGTGTGCACACGTTGTCACAAGCGAAAATTAAGAAAATTGCAGTAAAAAGCCACCACCAAATTGTAAACAACGAACAAATGTAAACAAACGGCTTATGTCAAAATCGCCCTACTTTTTTCATAAGTGCGATTATAACGGGCCACTCTTCTGCTGTCGTGATCTTGTCTTTTTGGTTCATGGGAATCGAGTTACATATATACACATGTATGTATACATGAATGCTCAGAATGAAACGAGAAATCGATAAAGCCTTGACTATCTGTGTGTTCGCCCGTCCGTCTATCCATCTGTGCAAACGATAACTCGAGTAAAAATTGAGATATCTTAACAATTTTATATTTGTACTTCATTGAGCGTAGGACGGATGGTATTGAAAATGGGCAAAATCGGACAATAACCACGCCTACCAACCGTATAACGGTAGCTGGCGGAAATACGAAAACTGCGATATTTTAGTAACTACTAAAGCTTTTTCACTCAAAAGTGATATTTGAAATCATCTTTAGGCGGAAAATACGAATATTATAATTTTTTGGCCACTTATCAATACATATGTTGGTATTGGCAAAGCATAACAAACGGCTGAAAATTTTGCCCACATCCCATATAACTAATTTATTAAAAATGGATGTTTGCAATAAATTATTTGTAAGAAATACGAATATGACAATTTTTGTATTTATACTAAAGGATCTACATACTTCATTTATCAAAGGGAGTACTTAATCTTGGGAGATGTTAGATTAGTACATATTTGTAGACCATAGTTATTGAACTGATTTTTCTTGAAGACAACTTTTGGAAGCAGGAAAATAATCTCTATTGTCTCGCTTTTATTTTTGAGATGCAACGGGACGTTAAAACACTCACTCAATGTGTTACCTTTCACTACCTCACAGGATGCCTGGGTATACGGTTAGGTAATTCAAATTCTTTTTTCGCAATAAGTGCATTAATATACATATGTACATACGTGGTCCGAAAACCTCTTGATTTCGGCTTAGTTAATTATGTAATTGAAGAAAGTGTGCTGAAAGCTAACTCTTGCGCTTTTTGTTTATATCTGTTCGTAATCTTGCGCTTTTATAAAAATAACTTTCGGTAGACCTTTTATTGGGGGTTATTACTTATGATGAAAATCTTTAATTTTAGGCTTTATAATAAAGTTTCAATCTACTTGTCAGCCGTTGGAGCAAATGTAGTAGAGTATGCATAGAACTACAACTAAAAATGGTGCAAAATTAAAATGGATGTAGTTACAAATAAAAGCAAACACTACAAAATAATCTACTCTTATTCCAATGGTTGGGACTATCGGAGGAAATTGCTACTAAATCCTCAGCGTCGATATGCGCATTTAAAAAAATCTTAACCTGCATTTTAATTTCGTTTAATTGCTAGTAAAAATTGTAATGCAAATTGAGAAGGTCCTTGCTTTTATACATAAACAAGAATATCGTATGAAAACTTCACAATGCATGATTTTTGTTTTTTCGTAAATAAATAACCATTTTAGTGAACACAAAATAAAATAAGTGGCTGAAGTTGAAGAATGAAAATAAAATAAAATCATGAAATTCGTTGACGTAGCTTTATAATTTCATAATCTCACAAAAACTATTACAATTAAAAAGTATCGAAAGTAGGCGTAAAAGGTTTTGGAAAATATCTTAAAATGGTAATTTACTTTGAACATCTTCCCAAAAATAATTTAGTTTTTTTTTTACACCATAAATGCGCATTTGCATTTTTTTATTTTTGAAGTGAGAGTTATGCATAGTTTTTATATACCTACTCGTAGTTATTTAAAACCAATTTACTTACCTTGCTGTTAGAAAATAACAAACCAACTCCCTCCAAGCACACCTGCAATAGGCCACCCTCGCCGGTATTCATATCCTGCACTGGGAACTCACCACCCAACTCTGGCACATTCTTCGGTGTGCCGCTGCGCTCCATGGCCTCCTTAATGCAGTTGTACAGTTCCCTGCACTGTTTCTCCAAAAAAAGTTGTCAAATGTGTATACAGACATTTTTAAAAACTACATACCTTGCGAGTATAGAAGCGATTGAGTTGTATTTGTCCACCATTGCGACGCCAGAGGCAGAGTACTTTAGTTTTAGGGGAGTACGTCATGTTTACAAGGCGCTCATAGAACCAACGTTCTACGATTGTGCCATCAACGGAGCGTACCACTAGACCATCGTCGCGCACCTCCATGAATAGAAGTGGGCCGTTGGCATCAGAACCGGGATGTACGGTGAAACTCTGGTGATGCAGAAGTCTCGACCCAAGCGGCTTTAAGTCGATATCGTTGCCATTCTGTGGAAAGTAAAAGTTTTATTATAGCCGTGTGATAATTTGAGGAAATGCAAGATTTCCACTCACGAGATTATTTATTTGGTCTACGACATTGTGCACTTCGGTTGAATAAACCAAACCAATGTGACTTTTGCCCAAAAGACGACGGATCTTACGACGTATTTCCTCTTTGTTAACGCCCAACATTACCAAAATGGCAGTGAGATTGTACAGCATTGTCGAGAGTAGTCGATCTTCGTCGTGCTCTAACCGTTTACGTTCCTCTTCGCTAAGTGCTTTATAACGCTCCATCATTTCGATGGGTCCCTGGAGTAGAAAGAAAGATAAAAGTGGAAGACAGAATATATAATGTCGATTTTCAAAGTAAACTTGTTTGTTTAATACATTTTTGTACCAAGAACTAGAAAGTGTGAGGCGTGTTCACAGTCAAAATAAAGTCAACACTAAAGTTAGCTGCAGTTCTTTGGCATAATTTTTGTCGGCCACGAATATCCCCCTATCTATTTAAATCTATATCTTTTGTTTGAGACATATTTCAGCAAAGCCATAATTATGTGTATACAATATTTAGTTAACGGATAAAAGGCTGCTTATGGGTTTGCCAGGGCGGGTTTCAGATGGGCCTCAATGGTGGATAGGATCCCAGCCCCTATCGGAACTATTCGCAGTGATATTTTTCCAATAAAAAGTTTATTAGTATCGTTTTAATTTTTAAATAACAAAATTTATAGTTTTTGCATTACTCACCTGATCCATTCCGATCATGTCGCGTTCTTGGCTCACTGCATCCAAGAAGGCATCCTCCCAGAATTGCATTTGGTTCCACAAATTCGAACGATCCCGTCCAATCAATCCTTCAAAAAGGTACACTCTAGGAGTATCAGGTGATGGAGAGGAAGACGTATTAATCAAATGTCCGCCTGTATACCTAAATCCAGCGCTGAGCGTTGATTTTCCAGACCAAATATTGCCGGAGCTACGTTTTGAGTCCTTTGACGTTGTAGTCTAAAAGTCACATGGCAAGGAGAAACATTTGATTGCATTTTAAAGCAAGATTTAAATTAGTTCCCTATTTTTTAATTCAGTTTTAAAAGTTCTAAGGACAGGACAGAGTATTTGTTGTTTAATACCAAGCACTTTGAATGCAAATTTTTAGTTTGTTTCATAAAAATTACGTATATTCTAAAAGTGGGGTTCGCTACATGATTCAATAATGAATCAGTAGTAATTGAATAATAATGAATGAATAATAATTGAATCATGGCTTCGGTATAGCTTTCATTCGAAATTTTCAGTTCACTCGCACTATCAAACACAAACAACGTAAATAAGGGAGAGTTAATTAATAAAAATCGCCGTACAACCATAAATTAAATATCTTAAGTTACATTTGGAATCATAGCTACTTACATTTTCGTATTCGGTATCGGATACCGTTGATCGACAACTAGCGGGCATACGTACATTCAAGCTACCAGCAGGTAGGAGATCACTAACAACTGACAGAGCACCTGTGGAGCCGGCACCCTGGGAAAGGATACCACAAATCAAGACGCAATTCAAATATTGGTCTTAAGCAACAACAAAAACGTGGCAGCTATGTACATATGTATTTATGTAAGTATACGTATGTATGTAGGTACATACCCAGCAAAAACTTTTCATTTTTTGGAAAGGACTTATTTTTGTATCAATGGAGTAACGCAATACAAGTCACCTCACGAGAATTATCGCTTATCCATTGCATTACTGTAATGCAATGGATAAGCGAAAATTGTCTTGATGCGACTTGTATTGCATTACTCCATTGATACAAAAATAAGTACTTCCCAAAAAAGTTAAAAGTTTTTGTTGGGTATATGACTCAACAACTACAAACAAACGACAAGCGGATAAAAAAACTATACGCGGCAATATAACTAATACACAATGTTAAAATATTATTGGGTATGTAAATGAAAATGCTTGCTAAGTACACGTTCGTAAAAACTGTAACGAACCCGGTTTATCCGGTCTATAGCTGGGCTGTGACTCAGTCGGATGTTGGGTTCCCTTATCCAAACGTTAAAATAAATACGCAACTTTATTTCGCTATTTAGTTGGCAGCGTTTGCACGTCACACCAATATAACGCATTTCCTTGACAGCGTTTTCACGTCACACCAATATAACTTATTGCTTTGGCAGCATTTTCACATCACACCATATACCTTAACTACCCAGTAGAAATCTTTTGCATACAACATCGCTGTTGGTGGCATGAGCTTGCTGCTGTGTATACATGCCAGTATAAATGAACCTTCATATCCATTTAACACGCGTGGTTTCTCAGAGCGTATGCGTACCTTAATCATACACTTGTACTACTGCTGTATGCATATAGCTGTATTAATATTTCAAACATAACAAAAATGCATTAATGGAACAGTATTAAAGCATTCTTACAAGATATGTATCCCCATATGTAAATGCTACTTTTCTGATACATTTTTATATACGGGGACATACAAACAAGTAGCATTTACATATTCAAATGCATATCTTGTAAAATCCCGTTTGTGCTGAAAATAGTATCGCACAACACGTCCGTTCACTAAAATTTTTGTACAAGACTCAAAATATTACAAAAATTCCACTTCAAATGTATCAAGAAATGTACTTAAAATAACGACAACGTACATTCGCTTGCAATTCGCTATAATTTGAATTTATTCGTGGAAATTCATGACTACGCATGAATTGTTCACACTAATTCACTCATATAGCAAGCATCCATAGCAAGAATGCATACAACCGATTTCTACTGGGTACCTACTAAGCAACTTAGTCTTCACAATCGTTGCTTAGCCGTTCCAATCTGCGTTTGCACGATCGACTGGAGTATACGACTACTCTACCAGAAGTGATCTCAAATTACATTTGCTGCTCTATTTATACTGTCCTGCACGGAGGCAGACAGTTATCCTAACAACATTGTTGCTAATATTTTCTTTACTTGCTTTTACTTGTTCATACCTAAGTCCGTATGTATGTACTTCAAATTTTAATATAAATATCTACATATGTATTTCGATTTCACGTATGTATATAATTAACAATTCATTTAATATGTATAAATAAATTCAACATTTATATCTATATATATATATATACATATATGTATTTAACAATTCAAAATATAATTCAGTTCAATAACATATGATAGCCAATTGTGAAGTCCTTGAGTGTAGGGACTTCGGGTCTTCACACCCCACCTTTACTTCCCTCTGGACGCGTGATTGTCACCATCCCCGCGCTTGTAATACGTTCGCGGTACACCATTGTGCCCACCGCATGCCTGAATGTCTGGCGTTTAGTTTGTTGTCGCTGCAGCCGCTCCTGAATGACCCTTACCAGTTCCCTTGGCACCGGGTTTGTGCCGCTGAAGTTTCGCCAGTTACCGAGTAGCGCTTCTAGCTGTATATTGTCGTCCTGCAACCAGCGTTCGATTTCGTGGATCATCATCGGGTCTGCTGGCTCTGTATTGGCCAACTCCTCTAACCACTGCTCCAACCCGCGGTCTTCCTCTACCGACAGGGTGAGCGCATTCTCCTCATCGCTGTCATCCTCATCTCTGATGTCAGCTGCCACTGTCGCCGCTGTTACGTCGCACAATGCCTGCGCAGGTGGTGGCCGCCACGATTCGGCGCTCTGTGACGCCCCGTTGAAAATGCGCATCGTCATTGTGATGCGCCGGACATACTCTATGTAGCCCTCACCTGGGCGTTGGCAGTTCTCTTCCGTGATGGTAATTTCGCCTCGGCGCAGCTCGTCGTCGCTGTTATCAGATACTTCGATCGGCGTAGGTTCTCTTACAACTTCGCCTCGATGCCACTCATCATCATTGTCGCTGCTCTCGCCGGATATTTCGATTGGCGTTTGGCTACCAACCCCGTTGCTTGTTTCCGGACTTCTTGGCGTATAGCCGCTGCTATAGTATGATGCAGGACTCCAACACCCCACATCACTCGCGCCACTGTCTCCACCTTCGCGCACGTATATTTCGGTGCTGGCCTGACTTGCGTTGTCTTCGATGCCTTCTCCTTCACCAACGACAGTATGTTGCCTGATCTCTGCTTCAGTCAGGCGGCGCAAACGCACTTTCAAAGTGCCGTCCTTCACGCCCATCGCCTTGAACAGTTCGCCAATTGCCCGTGTATCCATCGCTGCAGTCACTTTTTGAGTAACGGGTCCTTTTGCGATGTCCTTTTATATTATTCATTGCTTAAACAGTTGCCATTGCGCAGCAAACTGTATATTTCCACATTTTTAACTTTTTTTTACTATCTGGTTTAAGTTATATTAGTTTGTTATTGTTTTCCGTCATCTGTTGTGTTGCAATGTTGCCCACTCTCCCAAAAGGGGGATTTTTGCAGAGATCGATATGTCAATATCGGAATAGTGTTGCCAGCTTGGTAAATGATGTATCGGTTTTACGATATTAATTATTATTAATATATATGTTATTACTATTATATTTACTGATATTCTGTGTATTAATACTTTTTATCTATATATTAATACGCTAACATAAATTTTGTCTCCGTTCGTTTGGCGATTCTACCAAACCGATTTCAAAACCAGGAACACCGTTGGAAAGGCATTTTTCCGGTTGGTTGGTTGGTTTCGCAATTGGTTGAAAATTACGGCCAAAACCGTCGTTTAAATATTTCGGATTTTTGTATAGATGTTGCTGCAACATGTTCAATTTAACATGTTTCTCATGTCGTTTCACTTCACATTTGAAATTAAGCCTTGAAATAAAGATAAATATGAAGATGAAGAAATAAATGATAACGATGAAGTAAAAACAAGTAAGAAAGTCTAAGTTCGGGCGGAGCCGAACATTAAATACCCGGCGCAAGTATTAAATATATGTTTTCCACCTTTCCGAAAGCTACCGCTACATGATAAGCCGGGGTGTATACATTTTAAGTAAATTAGCGTCCTTAAATTTCGAAATATTGAAATTTCAAGCATATCTGAAATTTACCGTTATATGAAAAGCGGCCTCAATTTTAGTCCGATTTCAACAATTTTCAACGGTTTGCTTTTATGTGGCAAGCACAATAACCATACCGAGCTTGGTACAAATTGCTAGAACGGTTAGCGAGATACATATATGTGATCACAAGTGGGCGGTGCTACGCCCATTTTCCAAAATTTTGTCATAAACGTATTTCCTGGTAAAGAATTGTTGCAATCATCAATTTTGAATAAATTAGCTTCAATATTTACTGATTTATCGAAGATTTTGTATTTCTCTAAATTACCGTTATATGGGATGTGGGCGTGGTTATTGTCCGATTTTAGAAATATTCGGCCAGTTGGTATGCTGTACCAGGACCAACAACTGTGCCAAGTTTGGAAGAAATTGGTGTAGCGGTTATCAAGATATGCACATGTAACCATAAGTGGGCGTGGCTACGCCCATTGGCCAAAATTTTGTAATATTCATATTTTTCGTCTAAAACTCATTGCAAATATCAATTTTAAGTGAATTATCTTCAGTAGTTACTAAAATATCGCAGTTTTCGTTTTTCTGAAAATTACCGTTATATGGGAGGTAGGCGTGGTTATTGTCCGATTTTTCAAATTTTCAGCCATTTAGTATGCTGTACTAAGGCCAACAACTGTGCCAAGTTTGGAAGAAATTGGTGCAGCTGTTACCATGATATACACATGTAACCATAAGTGGGCGTGGCTACGCCCATTTTCCAAAAATTTATAATATTCATGTTTTCCGTCTGAAACTCATTGTAAGTATCAATTTTGAGTGAATTATCTTCAGTGGTTACTAAAATATCGCAGTTTTCGTATTTCTTAAAATTACCGTTATATGGGAGGTAGGCGTGGTTATTATCCGATTTCGCCCATTTTCAATACCATCCGTCCCACGCCCAAAAGAAGTTCACGTACCAAGTTTCGTTAAGATATCTCAATTTTTACTCGAGTTATCGTGTGCACAGACGGACGGACGGACGGACGGACGGACGGACAGACAGTCACCGCTTAATCGATTTCTCTTTTCATTCTGATCATTTATGTATACATTTGTCTATATCTATCTCGATTCGTTTTGCCTGTTACAAACAACCGTTATGTGAACAAAGTTATAATACCCTTGTGCACAAGTGCGCTCGGGTATAAAAAGAAGGCAAAAGTGAAGATAAGGACGAAAATGGAGACAATGACAGATACATAAGAACTAGGGTAACTGTAAGGGTAAGAACATTTCTTTAATTTATGAAGTGAAACTTCTTTTGCGGCAGTTGGTTGGTTGGGAGTAAATTGTCAAATTTAAGGGGTATAATGCAGATGGAAATGGTTCTCAGCGGTTTAGCGGTTTGAGAATAAAAACAAAAACAAAGATGCCTAGAGGTACAGGCAAAAACGAAGATCAAAGTAAATTTAAACATTTTAAGGTAAAGGAGAATTGGAATATGCAAAAATAGAGATGAATATGAAAAAAAGGATGAGGAAGATCGATATTGTTATCGATATAAAACTCGATATTTTTATCGACATAATAATCGATATTGCTATCGATAAAATAATCGATGTTGTTATCGATACTGTTATTGATTAAATAACCGCTATTGTAATCGATAAAATAATCAATATAATAATCGTTATTGTTATCGATACAATAATGGATATTTTTATCGTTATAAAAATCGATTTAATAATTGATTTTGTTATCGATTTAGTAATATATATTGTTGTCGATATGTACAATAATCGATACTGATGATTGTTATATTTATCGATCGATTTTGCAATCGTTGTATTTTTCTATATGTTTATGGATATTGTTATCGGTATTTTTATCGACACAGTTATCAACAGGGTTATCGATATAATAATCGGAACATGGAATGTGATCACATTACATGGCATCGCATCACATTATATCACATGATATGAAGAGACATCACATGATATTACATCACATAATATGATATCACATCAGACGATATCACGTAACATGACATCATGTGATTTGACATCACATTATATGGCATGACATCACATACGACATCATCGTACGACATGACATGGCAGTACATGACGTGGCATCACATGATATGACATCATATGGTATGACATCATATGACATGACATCAGAGGATATGACAACACATGACATGACATCCTATCACATCACATAAAATAACGTCACATCTTATCACGTCATCGCACCTCATCTCATCTACGTGAATAGAAAAAGAAAAGGATATAAGCAAAGATGTGAAAGATAAAAACAAGGATGAAGACCAATCCAAAATTTCCATATTTGTGTATGGTTCTTTTTGCAACCTGTTCAATTTAAGCTGTTTCGCATTTTGTTTTACTTCGTATTTGAAATTCAAATTTGAAATAAAGATAAATATGAAGATGAAGAAACAACTGATAACGACGAAGACAAAAAAAGGCAAAAGTGAAGATAAAGACGAAAATGGAGATAAAGGCGAAAATGGAGACAATGAGAAATACATAAGAATTTCGGTAACAGAGCTGAAATTTTCCGATAGGAATCGAAATAAAATCAGCAATAAAGGTTTCTGAAATTTATCGAATCATCGAAGTTTATAGCTATCGAAATTTATCCATGCTTATTAAGTTATCGCAACGTATCGAATTATTCAAACTGATCAATGTTTACTAAGTTGTCGAAATCTATAGACACAGAAACTTAGTTGTCCAAATTTACGGATAGTTATCGTGCTATAAAAACGTGTGGGATTAACGAAATTTGTCAAGTTAAACAAATGTATCAAGTTATCCATATTTACTGAATTATCATTATTTATAGACTTAACGAAATATATCGAGGTGTCGTAATGCATGGAGTTCTTTCAACTTACAGAGTTATCGATAATTATTGATCTACTGAAATTGGTTGGTTCAACGAAGCGAAGTTTATGGAATTTTCAAAATATATCGATTTATCGAAATTTCAAGGTTATATAAGCTTATCGATTTATCACTGCTTATCGTATTTAATCGTCTTAACAGAGTGTAACGAGTTATCAAAATGTTTCGATAGTTTTCGAAAAATGTGGAGATGTCAAAAGTAAAAATTTATAAAGGTATCCAAAGTGTTTACATTTTTGAGTTATCTAAATTTATCGAGCCATCGAATTTCACAGTTATCGAAATTGGTCGAGTTAACGAATTTTGTTTAGTTATCGAATTTTAGTGTTCTTGAAATTCATCCTTTCTCATTCATCTCATTCATTTTCATTTTCTCGGTCAGCCACTTGCAGGCCGTTGCCTCTTTATCCTACACTAATATGTTTAGCTGTACGTCTTGTGGTTGTCGTGACAGTGCATCGGCAACGACGTTCAACTTACCCTTGCGGTATTTTATATCGAATGTATGTTGCTGTAGTTCTAGTGCCCATCTTGCAATACGTCCTGAGGGACTCTCGATCGCATTCAGCCATTTCACGGACAGGTGGTCGGTGATAACCGTGAATGCGTAACCCTCCAGGTACGGTCTCATTTTCCGTATAGCCCACACAATCACCAGATACTCCTTTTCAGTCGCAGAGTAGTTTTGCTCTACCTTGTTCAGCCGTCGACTAGCGTAGGCTATGCCTCGCTCTGCGCCATCTAACTCCTGTGTCAGTACTGTACCTAGTCCAAAATCGCTGGCATTGGTTTGTAGCGTGAAGTGCTGGAAAAAATCTGGACAGGCTAATACTGGTGCTTCCGTTAGTGCGCACCTTAATTTTTCAAAGGCCGTCTGCTGTTCATTGCCCCATTTCCATCGGCTTCCTTTCTTCAGTAATGACGTCAGAGGATGTGCAATGTGCGAAAAATCCGGAACAAATCGCCGATACTATGACGCTACGCCCAGAAAGCGCCGTAATTCACGTGTGTTTGTTGGCGGTGTCAATTCTTTAATCGCCGCAATCTTGTCAGGATCGGTGTGAATCCCTTCTTCGCTCACCACATGACCCAGGTATTTCAAACTCTTTTGGAAAAACTCACACTTCTCTGGGTTGATCTTGAGGTTCGCCTGCCGCAATCGTCGAAACACTTCTTTCAGGTGTTCCATGTGTTGGTCTAGCGTCGCACTCGTGATGATAATATCGTCCAGATAAGCAAACGCGTGCGGTTCCAATTCTCGTCCGGTGACTTTGCCCAGCGCTCGTTGAAACGTCGCAGGCGCTGAATGTAGCTCGAACGGCATTACGCGCCACTGGAACAGACCGCGTCCTGGCACAGTGAACGCAGTATACTTCTTACTACTCTCTTCCATCGGGATTTGCCAATAGCCATTCTTCAAGTCCAGGCTGCTAATGAATTTCGCGCTTTTCAGTCGATCCAGAATGTGTTGGATTCGTGGGAGTGGGTACGCATCCGGTACCGAGCGCGCGTTAAGTTTCCGATAGTCCACGCAAAGTCTCCACTTTCCGTTTTTTCTTCTTTACGAGCACGATTGGCGCTGTGTGGGCTATGCGAGGGCTCGATGCACTGCTTCTCTATTACCTCCTGCATTTTCGGGTTTTTGGGTAAGTAGCGCTGTTTTATGGGTCGATAATCTCGCATTATAATCTTATGGGCGGCGATGTTTGTCGTCCCCGTTATCTTTTCGAATGCGAGCAACTCCTTCTTTAAGAAATTTTCGACGTCCGTCGTATCCTCGGTAGATGTGGGTTGTTCATTTGCGGCCTTTTCGCCTTCCTCAGCTCTCTCTACTTCGCGCTCGTGGTACATGCAGCCTTCGTTCGAATATCGTCCTCTGCCTTCATCGTCAATGTCTGCCCTCCGCAGCTCACTGTTGTGTTGGCCTTAGCCAGGTAGTCAGTCCCAAGGACCATGTCATCGACTAAACCTGGTAGGACGAGTAACTCGCTCCTATGTTCTTGATCGCCCACCTTTACCGCCGCCTCTATCGCTTCTGTGACCGCTATTGGTCTGCCATCTCCCATCAACACCCTTTTGTTCACTCTTCGCGACCGCTCGATTCCCAGGGTGTAAGCTGCTCTAATGCTTATAAAACTTCTTGTTGCTCCTGTATCAACCGCCGCTATTACTGCTCTACCATCCACTGTTGCTCTGGCGATTACTCGCCCTTCCACTTGCTTAAGAATTGGTGTTACATTGACTGAGGTTGCATTACTGGAGACCCCACTCTTCGACGCGAATGGGGTCCTTGGCGGCAACAGTCTGTGTTCGAATGTTCCGCCGGCCACACATCCAACAGAATTGCTGGATATTGTTGCGACATTCGTAGGCGAAATGTCCGTCTTCGCCGAATCGTCTGCACGCCGTTCGTGGGTTTATTCGGCTAGATTCTTCGCTTTTACGTTGTTGTCCCGTAGGTGGCACATAATCACCTCCATCGTGCCGTCTCGCTGGCATCGTATACCTCTCTCTTCTCTGCTCCTCTCGGATAGTGTAGTTGCGCTCTTCATTTTGTCTCGGGGTTATTGCGCGGGCAATGCTCGTTGCGACTCCTTCTCTGCTACAATATTCTCGTAGTCTTTTGCCAGACTTACCAACTCTCCAAGAGTGTTGAACTCGGTTTGTTTAATGTACAGCTGGTATTCGCTTCGGCAGTTCTTATAGATGCGTCGAAGCTTTTGTACCTCCGTATAGTCGGAATGACGCATTAGCCCTTGTAGCGCTAGTACATAGTCTTTAAATGCCTCTCTGGGCCGTTGAACACGCTGCCGTATCTCATCACCGAGTCTTTCGAAATACCGGGAATTCAAGAAGAACTGCAGGAGATCTCGCTTACACGTCTCCCAGTCTCTCCAGTGGCCGTGATTGTTTCATTACCAGACGAGAGCTCCATCCTTAAATAACTCGGGTAATGCTCGTGGAAGTGCGTCTCTTTCTATCTCGTACCCGTCGGATAATTCTTCGACGCGTTCGATGAAACCCAGCGGGTCCTTGTCGCCATCGTATTTCACGCCCCATTTGCGTACGCGGTCCATGATAGTTGGGGCTGATCGTTGTGAGTCGACGTATACTGGATACATGGGCACGTTCGGCGTTCCTCTTGCGCTGTCGTCGTTGATGGGTTGTTGTGTAGGCGGTAGTAGTAGCACTTCGGGTCTCTTCGGTGTTGGTGCGTTCCCCGCGCTTGTAGACCTCGTATGCTTAAGCGCTAAATCAGTGACACAATCGCGATAGTTCTCAGTCTCCCCTCCCTCTTGTACAAATGTAGAGAGGCGTTTACGCAGCTCCTCGACGGTCCCCAAATTGTCAAGGCCCAACTCCGTCGTATAGGTCACAAGCTCCTCTTTATTTAAGTAGTACACCCACTTTGTTTTCACCATTTTTTTATATTTTTTTTATTTTTTTATATTTTTTTTATTATTATTTTTTTTGTTTATGTTCCTTTGTTTCACGTTACCCTCTTATTGGTAAGGAATGTTTGATTACTTTCACAGTTCTTAATTTCTGGGCTTTACCCTGTGTCTCTATCACTTTAAAGGTGTCTTTGCACTCTTGCTTGGTAGTTTTCCAAATCACTTCACTTCACTTCACTTCACTTCACTTTTCACTTTGTTATCTGTGGGTTCTCCTCCTTGGCCCTTACTGCTTCCTTTATTTATAAGGGCCCCACGTTGGGCGCCAATTGTAACGAACCCGGTTTATCCGGTCTATAGCTGGGCTGTGGCTCAGTCGGATGTTGGGTTCCCTTATCCAAACGTTAAAATACATACGCGAATGATTCGTATAGTGACGCTTCTTTATTTCGCTATTTAGTTGGCAGCGTTTGCACGTCACACCAATATAACGTATTTCCTTGGCGGCGTTTCCACGTCACACCATATAAGTACTACTTGGCAGCGTTTTCACGTCACACCAATATAACGTATTGCTTTGGAAGCGTTTTCACATCACACCAATATAACGTATTGCTTTGGCAGCGTTTTCACGACACACCATATACCTTAACTACCTACTAAGCAACTTAGTCTTCACAATCGTTGCTTAGCCGTTCCAATCTGCGTTTGCACGATCGACTGGAGTATACGACTACTCTACCAGAAGTGATCTCAAATTACATTTGCTGTTCTGTTTATACTGTCCTGCATGCAGGCAGACAGTTATCTTAACCACATTGTTGCTAATATTTTCTTTACTTCCTTTTACTTGTTCATACCTAAGTACGTATGTATGTACTTCAAATTTTAATATAAATATAAATTATTATTATTATTATTATTATATATATACATATATGTATATGTATTTAACAATTCAAAATATAATTCAGTTCAATAACATATGACAGCCAATTGTGAAGTCCCTGAGTGTAGGGACTTGGGGTCTTCACAAAACATATGTATGTATACTAGGATGGCCCATAAATGTATGAGCGAGTTTTTACATCAGATTTCCTAAACTTCAAACTCATATTAAATATATATTTTGGTCCCGATTGGAGGCGATTAAAGCGTGTTGTACAGGGGCCAAATTTCGAATTACCCAATGGAGACTCAAAAAATTAAAGTTATTTTTATTCATACTCATACCACATATATATTTTGGTCCTGATAGGAGTCAGTTAAGGAGTGTCGGAAAGAGGTAAAAGTTCAGACTACCCTATGAAGATTAAACCAATTTAAATTAAATATAAAAAAATAAAATACAATAATATGTAAAGCAGTTTTTTTGTTAAATTTCGGGAAAACCGAATTGGTAAGCTGTAGGAAATAATACCCTGTAGAAAATTGTTTTGAACCGTAAACAGTTTTTTGGCCTTATTTGATAAAAAAAAATTCAAATAAAACTCACCAAAAAATGGTTGCAGCCTTACAGCCTTATTCATAAAAAATAAAGGAGATTTAAAGAGCTCAATAAAGCCACATTTTCATACAAATTTTCAATTTATAAAGCAGTTAAAGTCATTTCTATTTTTTATGAATTTGGGTGTTAGAAGACGATTACTTTGAAGAAAAAAAGTTTAATTTTGTAACTGACAGTAATGAAAAAGTATTGAGCACTGATCTAGATCAGTTTATAAATAAAAGCAGTTTAGCGTTTTTTATACCTACGAGCAGCGTTGTGGTCTGACAGACCATTTTGAAAAATTTCACTAAAATCTTTTGGGTTCCTCAACATTTTTCGGCAAACTGTGTCATGACTTTAATAAGTTCCATGAGTATAGGACGAAAGTGTTAGCCTCGTGCCGGTGTAAAAAGCAGCTTTTTTGCTATATGTGCTCTTTTACAGGATGTGGTCTGTCAGACCAAGATAAGGAAACCCAATACCACACATAATATAGACTTTTTCTTCCCATTTAACTTTCATCTCCCTCATATGACCCGTCTGCCTCAAATCGGTTGGTTGTCGTATGAAACGGAAGTCTCCCGGTTGTGATCCGTGTGGTCGCCGGGGTCTAGCGGAACGCCGGACCGCTACCGGATGCCTTCTGGTGTCGCCACAGCACCACCTACATATGTACATAACGGGGCTCAAATGCTGCTATGTAAGCAGTTCCTAGTAGGGTACCACAGACGTTGTCACCCGAACAGGTTCATAATACAACCTCTGCATCCGACAGCCTACCGAGAGGTCATAAACATTAATCCCAGGGAGTCGGTCTTGACTTACACCAACTCCCGACCAGTGAATGCGTTTTGGAAACACAGCCACCTTCCGTAGTCATCTGCCTCGGGAGACTCGCACCACCATATTCCAACTTCGCTCTGACTACTGCAGCGAGCCAAACTCTCCCCAGTAGAATAAATTCAGATGTTCCATCTTTTCGCAAGTCCCTTAAACCCCACTCAACTAACGCTCCTCTCCCTATGGACCAACTTAGTGGGAGTGGGCCACTTCCAGGGTATCCCGTTGTTGTTGTTGTTGTAGCAGCAGTACTCAACCCCCCGGGGTTTCGTCATGGGTCATCTTCGTCCTCTGACTCGACAAGCCTGAGGCCGAGAAAGCGGGCGGCGTCGATAGGCGCGGTACATAGTGCTTCTGGTGTCAGGTTCGTGAGGTTAGAGGTGCGTGCGAAGACGTGTTGGGTGTTGTGTGGACCTTGCCCGCATGCAGGGTATGTATCTGCCATTTCTGGGTTTAGCCGAAAGAGATAGCTGTTTAGTCTGTGGCACCACCCAGAACGGAGTTGTGCTAGGCTGGTGAGGCTCCTGGCAGTGAAGAAATTTGCAAGATCGGTGAGATAGTCGCTGATTTTCCCGCAAAGGCTGTCAATATTGAGGCCCGTCACCATAACCGTGCAATCATCGGCGTAGCTCACCAAGTTAACTCCTGCTGGCGGCGGAGGGAGTTTCGCCATGTAGAGGTTGAACAGTGTCGGGGAGATTACGCTGTTTAATCCCAAGTGGCTTGGACTTGGCGTTTCGGAATTCGACGTTTCGTTCGATTGGCATCCACACAGATAGCTGTTTACCCACCGCTTCGTCCGATCTGGAAGCGACGAGTGCAGGACGTCTTGGCAAAGGGTCGCATGGTTTACCGTGCCGAAGGCCTTCGACAGGTCCACCGCGACTAGGACCGTCCTATCACAGGGTCGACGTTGGTTCAGACCCTCGCTTATCTGTGTGGTGATGGCGTTTAAACAGTAGTAGTGCTGTGCATTTTGCGGAATCCGTGTTGGTGTTGGGCTAGTTGCAGATGCTTCGTTAGACTGGGGACGGGTTGTGCTTCCACCCAGCAAACACAGTCTCTAACGTTAGAGAAATTTGGATTTCTACATTATATAACTAGAGTAATTCTCTAATCGTTCTCGAGTCGATGACGAAGTTAGAGAACTACATTAGAATTCGATTCGAGAAACAACGCTAATTCATATAAATTTAAATAAAGTTGTGTTTGTTTACAAATAATCCAGTAACTTCCCAGCAACTCTCCAGTAACTTTATTTCTAAGAATTCACTCTCATAGAAAAATTGTCCAAAAAACTACGCGAACGCAAATCCAGTAATAATTTGCAAGTTTCATGAACAGCTGATAAATTGGTTGTTTATTCGCAGCAAATTTCTAATAAAACAATATATTTTATATTTAAATAATTTTATTTTGTGAAATTCAACAATAAAAACCTACAAACAGTTTCCTTATTAGTTTAAATTTCATCCAGCACCATGCGATCAGCTGTTTTTCGTACTGGCAGATTCTTACAAGTAAAAATTTATCCAGTAAAATCCAGTAAAAACTTGCAACTTCAACTGTCATTTTTCGCTCTCTCAATTTCCCCTACTTTGCAAGTTTTTGTGTACGAAAACCATTGGGAGGCAGTTTGACGTTTGACAGCAATATAATTTAAAAATTCAAAACTCAAACTCACACACACATTCCCATTTAAATCTCAAACAACAACAATTGTGAACAATTTAATTTTTTTATTCTCAATTTTATATGATTTTATGGCCGCTGTGGTGTAGTGGTAAGCAGTGCGCGCTTCCATTCCGCAGCACCTGGGTTCAAGCCCTGGTCAAAGCAACATCGCAAAAAAATATAGAAAAAAGGTTTTTTCTTAACAGCGGTCGTCCCTCGGCAGGCAATGGCAAACCTCCGAGTGCATTTCTGCCATGAAAAACAGCTTCTCATAAAAATACAATCGCCGTTCGGAGTCGGCGTAAAACTGTAGGTCCTTCCGCTTTGTGTGACAACATCAAGGCGCACGCCACAAATCGGAGGTAAAGCTCGGCCAAACACTAACATATGTGTAAGCGCCAATCTATTATTATTATTATTATATGATTTTAAAATGCTGGAACGTCAGAAAAAAATCATGGCCGAAGAATTGAGGGAATGAATTTACCTTGTAAATGGTTTTACCATGAAAACGCCAAATCATGAAAACTCGTAAAAAATTTTACTGGCTTTTACTGGAAATGAGTAAACAAACACAACTTAAGTAATATTCAAAATGAAGCAATCATAAATTATTTTTAAGTTCAAATGATTTATTATTATTTTATTTGCAAATACATTTCATACAAATTTTACAAACAAAACGTTTTATTTAATAAAGCAAAATAGCTGTTTGAAATTCACATTCGAATCCCATTAGAGATCAACTTTAGAATTCGATTAGAGAAATAATATCTTCTAGAGTCGAGAACTATGGGCTTGTTCGAGTTGCAATCACAACCGCAGTGTTGCGCGAATTATTAAAGTATCACGTTCTGTGTGAATTTCAAGCAATGTATTATCAGTTGGGTAGTTGCAACAATGTTGCCATTTTTCGTCAGTACGGCAGTAATGCCGCTTTTATTACGTGCCTCGAACAGGCCCTATGTCCCATTTTTGTTGAGATCGGTATGAGTCTCGATAGTTTTTCGAGTCCTTCTCTAACTTTTGAGATTGGACTAACTAACCTCAATGTTTGCTGGGCATTATCTTTGCCACTGGGAATAGGAGGGAGATTGGTCGGTAAGGGTCTCCTGCGTCCGCCTTCTTACCTGGGTTAAGGAGGGGAATGATCCTACCCATTTTCCACATCTCAGGGATGATCAGGGTGGACAGTGACAAGTTGAAGGCTGCTGTGATATACTCGACTCACGCTGGCCCTAGCTTTTTCAGCATCTGCATCGAGATTCCGTCAGGGCCTAACGCCTTGGATGCCTTGGCGTTCTTTACAGCTGCCTGCGTCTCTTCTGGTGTAAATCACGTTAGTGTGTCTCGGGGCGGAGTTTGTGTGCTTTTTGTAGCACACTGCTTCGCGCTATGGGACTACAGCGGCCAAAAGTAGTAAAAACGGATTAGCGAATTCTGATGCATAGTAATTACGCAGATGCATAGAAAAATATCCAGCTAACTCAAACCAAAAAGAATTTTTGATAAGAATGCATATTTGCAATCATAACACGAGCTTAAAGTAGGAGCAATGCGAAAAACTAAATTTGTAAGCAAAAATTTTGATTTTGTCGCAAGTAATTTGAATTTATTTGCCACTTGTGCGGATATATAAAAAGCCAATCTAATTGATGAGCAGTTTTTGAATATATCTGTGGTCAAACATTGCTTTAAATTTTTATAAATCTTTTGAAATGTATTAAACAGCTTACCTTGAAACTCTACATAATTATGTGAGTGTAAAAGTTTTCGAGTGCTTACTTTAAAATGGGATTCAAAGTTCTTTTTCCGGAAAAGGTGTCTAAACTTGACGATGATGGAATAACTAGTTTAAAGAAATTATTTGATTTTTACTGTGGCGATTTGGATGGAGATTTTGAAGATGTTAAAATGGAAATAGATATTTGGTATAAAATTTGTTTCAACTTGAAACCTGAAGAGAGGCCAAAAAAAGTTTACCAAGCTATGCAGCTGTGTCGAAAGGACATGTTACCAAATATATTCAATTTATTTACCATTCTACTAACTCTCCCCATAACAACATGCGAGTATGAAAGATCATTTTCATCACTCCGTAGACTTAAAACATATTTAAGAAGCACAATGTCACAAGGACGATTGAACGGTTTAGCACTTCTTTATTTGTATAGGGAACTCACTCCCACAGTGGAAAAAATTATAGACAAACTTGCCGAGACATCGAGGAAAATTGACATAAAAGTGTAAAAACTTCATGGAATTAAATAATTTATTTTTTTAAATTCTTTTTAAAATTTTGTATTACTTTTGAAAGCTGAGCGGATCTTGTGTTTGTAGAACTTTTGATTAAACAAGTAATTTCTAGGCAAAAACACAACTTCAATTCTCATATAAAAATTTAGAAGTACCATTAATTTCTTAAAAATGTTTGAATTCCTTGTTAATTTTATGTAAATAAAGTGCAATTTATGAAACTTTAAGAGAGTACCTATATTAATTTATTACATACTGTACATAAAACTTGCATAAATGTATTTTAAAGAGCGTATTATCTGAAGCTAAAATTCAGTATTTTCTGGTGGTATATCTTTAGAAGTATAAACCCCCCCCCCCCCCCCCCCCCCCCCCCCCCCAAAAATATATGCCTGGGTGCGCCCCTGATTAAGACACTAAATATTTTTAAAATATGTTCACTAAAATTTTATTAACCTAAATGTAAAGTTTTTGCGAAGTGTTTATCGGACGTAATGTAAAATTTAAACATTTTTAATATGAGATATGAACTATTATTAAAAGGTAAATGTTAATACAACTTTTTTATATATAATCCCAAATTTGTGATATAAAATCCACTCTACCAAAAAACTTAAATTGGATAACACTGCTTCGAATTTTTACAATAGGTGCATTCTTTTGCAACCGAGCTACAAAAGAACACTCTCTTAAATGACGAAATACACGCAAAGCAACAACACAAACTCCGAGCTCAGCCAGGTCGGTTAAAAAATACGCGACCTGAAGGCTAGTGTTGGTAAGTGAAAAAACTGCTCTATTGTGAATTGCTAATGGGAAAGTGGAGAGGGAAATTTTTGTTTCCTTTTATACGTGATTTATATTTTAAAAGAGTATATATATTACGCAAATACGTCGCATAATTACTCACTTAAATTGGTTTTTGTATCTTAATCCCGTTAAACTAATCACATTTTCTTGCCAGCTACCAACAGGGTTGCTTAAGTAGCTAAAAGGAAATTTTACCCGAGTTGAGCGTTCCTTTGTCGCTCGCTTACAAAAAAATGCAGCTAATTTAGAAATTGTCAAAAATATGCCTTTTTATCAAAAAGTTGTTTACCAGGGTGTCTTTGACCTAGTGGTTGGTACTGAATTAAAGAATGCACACACATAAAAGATTACAACCTTTTCAATACTCATTCAGTGTTAAACCTTTTTTAATTTGGCATTGGTTTTTTCAAACTTGCCATGAATATGTTCATATTCATAGCTTAACCTCAATCTTAAGCGAACATAACCTCAATCTTATATTACGTTCAAATTGGCCCCATTTAACTTGTGAAATGAAAAAGAGCTTTTTGGAAAACACAATCGTCCACATTGAACATTTGGAGTTAACTTTGACGGTTGTTTGATTACCAATAAAAATTCGAAAAAAAATATTCAAAATCAAGTTTTTGTGTTTCAATTCAAAATGTTTAGTTCCTATGCACTATTTATCTCTGCGTACGATGAGACATCATGGGAAATAACTAAATACCGCCTTTGCCTCTTTTTTGGCGGGCAGACAGGCATACAATTTTGATATTTTTTGATAATTTTTAATATTTTGCAGAATATAAATTTTTTGAACGTTGGCGTGTCACTAGAAAGCTTTTGGGTCTTTCTTATTGGTCGGAGCAGAAGCTTTCTGATACAACTCTGCGCTGCTGCGCTGAACTGGTTTTCAAACGAGTTAAATGATTTAACTGGTTCAATTTCCCAACAACAAGTGCATGCGATTTAACTTGTTTATGAACATGTTTTTTTCATTTAACTGGTTTAAGCCTATTTAACATGTTTAGCTCGTCAATTTGAACGTAGTATTAAGCGAAGAATAAGTAATGAAAACTGAATAGAAAAAAATTGTTGATTTAAAATTGAAAATGATTTCACACTTACACAGCTCTGGAGCATACATACATTAAACAATTATAACATTTCCTGAGCTTTCATTTGCGAGGATCTGAACAAAAAACAATGATTTATTTGTTTTTATCGTATGTGGCTAATAAAATTAGAAAATACCCATATATGTAATACTCCTATATTGGCAGTAAGAGCTAGTACCGTCCGAAAACACTACAGTACAGATATATCAATAAACACGTACGAAAGAAAAGGAACACATACGTTTATAAATAAACATGTAGACAACACATATACAAAAACGGCACTCAAGTACACAATACATTGACAAAAACGGTAGTAGACTGTCTCGCTTTGATTTCGGAATGCTTACACATTGAGAAGTTAGCTTACTGCCAATATAGAAGTATTACATATATGAAAATACCTAATTTTCTGAAACTTTAGTGGTATTTTCCATTTTTGTGTTTTATAAAATTTGCTTTCGGATGTCAACAAACAGCAGCTGTAATGGCAATTTGACTTTTTGCACATTTTTTGCCAGGAAAAAAGTTCTGGCTGCTTCGATCCAAATATGGAAAGTATTCGCTTTCTTCTACCGATTTTTCTAGCTTGAGGAACGTTTTCTGGGCATACATCTACTATCTTCACGATGCCTACAACGTGGCGATTCTGCAATGCCATAGGTACATTTATGGTAGCGTGTACTCGCCGCATCGACATCGCCGATAATTAACATGTTCCCTTTTTCTGTAATCGTACAATTCTCTAATATATATTTAAGTTTCGCCGCAGCCGACATTACTCCAATTAGCTCGGTCAAATAGGGACCCAAGGCCCTGAATAAACTCTTGAAAAGCACAGAAAAGTCCCAAGCCTTTTCATTTTGCCAATTAGTTCACCGTGCAATTTCACGAGAGCCATAGTACTCGGTTTTACCATATCACGCAGAGATCGAGTTCCTAGCATCTTTTGGAATTAATCGTGACGGACATCAAAACTTTAGCTCGACCTGACTATCCCTAAAAAAAATTAAGGCATCGGCTCCGAGTCTAATAACTGCGTCTACGTACCTCAACACTGCAGGGCTTTCAGACATTTACATATGTGCAAACCGAATGGAAGAAGGGACAAAAAAACCAATATTCTTCTAAGACTAATTGATCATTGTTTCTTTTAACACAGTAGACTGAAGTCAAAGTATATATTAAATTCCATCAAATCCGTTGTTATTTCAGAAAGAACAGTTTCGGAAAGGAAAACAACTATAAGTAAACTACGTTTGATATACATAAGTTTCAAGCAGAATTCCATTTGCTTTCTTAGTAGGTACATTTATAGTACATATATAAAAAATGAAAACTGAAACAAATTGTGGGAACGTTTTTCCCAAACATATCTGACAAACATGCGTTACGAATACATACATACATATGTACATCTTAGCTAACATGTTTGCATGCATAAAAAACTAATGCAAAGTCCTAACTCAACTTACGTCCGAGTCAAATGAGGTAAGCTTGCTTAAAAGTGCTGTCCGCTTTTGCGCCAGCATATCCTTAAACATCTCCGTAGTCGACTGTCCATCCTGACTGTCGGCCGAAGACATACGCCTATTTGCAGCCGAAGTCGCTGCTGTGCCAACCATGTGCCCAGCACGATCAGTTTGTGAGGAACTTTTACGCGATTCCTGCGGCGATGCCCATTCGCTGCCCAAACCTGAGTTCGAATCCATAGGACTTGATGGAGAACGGAGATTCTCACGGCTTCCCATGGGACTTGTCGCATGACTGGATAGCAAACTCGAAGACATGTCGGTAGTTTCATTAAGCTCTTTGCTCCAATAGTGAGTGTGTGCGATCTCCATCATTTGAAATGCCGACGCCATGCCACCTAGCCCAAAATTGGAATAAGTGACCTCAAATCCAGCTGTTAGAGCCTGTAGACACTTTAACATGCCTTTCCAAACCGGTTTTGGAACACACTGCAATCGAATATTTTTAGCAATAAGGAGAAAACTATGCGAAAGTTAAATATCTGCATACACTTACCACATCGTCTATGTGATCGTCTGGCATAATTTTCTTGTCCAAAGTTTTATTGAGTTTACTCAGCACCAACGTACGATAGGATTCGTCTTCCATTAGTTTTTTTAAACGATTCATCTTCAACCAACCAACACCCTCTCCGGCTAGTACCTGTGTGATGACATCCTTCAAAAAGGTCTGATTTTCTGAATTACTGTGCGAGCGTTCTTGATTTTGTTGCCGCGTGATGTCTTCCTGCGTTTGTCCCGGCCCAGAGTGTTTGATGAGTGGTGTGCGTTCTACTAGACCTTTTCGACTTGGAAATGGGTCGAAATTAACACCCGCTTTTGATTTTTGCTGCATGTTGCCAGCACTCTGATGTACGCGGGGTTGTTGTTGTTGCTTTTGCTGATTCTCTGCGATTTTTATGCAAATAGTTTACTTTCTAAAGTTTATGTATTTGTAGTTAGCAGAAATTGGCTTACTTTTGCCACCGAACATGCCTGAAAACATGGTGGACGTCGAAGAGGCAAGTCCATTGAAGTCGCTGCCAATCGATGAAAAAAAGTTGCCGCCGGAGCCTTGCATTTGTTTTTGTGTAGCAATTTGCTGCCCCGGTGCATGACTATGATCTTCCATCTTAATGATGCCCTTCTTGGTTGCCGCTTCCTTAGCAGTTTTCGTAAGATCGCCAATGGTGGACTTGCTGACGTAGGTCAAATCGTCGAAGGTATGTTTGCTGACGCCAGCAGCCTGCTTGGAAACTTCTAAAGCTTGCTTGGATGCTTCTCCGGCAGCTTTCTTAGCGTGCAGCGTAAACTGTGCCGTCAAGGAATGGAAAGTTTATTAGAAAGGTTTTTTCTACATTCTTTTGGTGCAAAAAGAAAAGAAGGTGAGAACTGAGATATTACTTATGTAAAACAGGCAAAATAGAAAAGAATAATTTGAACAGTGATCATAATACTCGATAGAGATTGTTGTGAGTCTCGTGCGTGATTCAATGTAAAAAAGCGCGATACCAAGTACTTTGTGGTAGAAGATAATGTGATCCTTTTTGAAAAATGGTGAAAATGTTCATTTCTAAGTATTGCATCTAATATTTTTTCAGCGAAATTCGAAACCTCTGATCATTTGCTATGTTTTACTTCAAGAATGGCTCTTTAAGTTACAAACCTTTTCAAAAGTGTGTCGCATTTTTTCGTCAAACTCTTCTGGTATACTACCTTCCACAGAATGTTGCTAACAATAATTGTTTTCAGAAACCAAAGATTATGTTAAATTAAATACCAAAATAACAAAGTTAAAGAACAAAACAGCGCGTAGACAGTTAAAACCGTGGACCGTGCAAATTTTAAAAGTATCTACTACCATTTTAAATTCTAAGTTGCTTGAAAAAATATAAATTTTATTTCGCTTACTGTTTACAGTACAACAAACAACCCGCCTTCGATGTAACACATGGAATGGAATCATTCTAACGAAGTTTAAATTTCTATTCAATATGAATAGAAATACTTATGTATATATATACATTAGGGAGGTTTAAAAATAAGTACATTCGGAAGTTTTATGCTACAACCCCGTTTTATGCTACAACCTGTTTTTTTATTTCAAAATCAAAAAATATTTAGTGGTCGCTCAAAGCTCTTATAGTTTTCCATGTACTTTATATGGGAGAAAATTTTTCGTAGAAATGGTATAGAATCCTTTATTTTTCGATCGGGAAACTCTTTTTCTCTTCAATTTCTTCCAACAATTATACCTAATTGGGTACTATTATTTTCCAACCTAAAAATATGGGCCGTCAAGAATTCTATACCATTTCTGCGAAAAAAAAAATGTTTTTCCATATAAAATACGTGAAAAAATTTGAGGCGCTTTGAGCGACCTCTACGTATTATTTTGATTTAAAAATAAAAAACAGGGGTATATTTTTTTGGTAAATAAAAAAAAGTACTAGGGAGTTGTAGCATTAAAATACCAAAAAATACCGACTTACTTATCTTATGAACGCCATAATGTACATAGTATATATGTATTTTATGTGTATCAGAACAAGTTTACATCCCACACAGCTCGCAACGAGGTCGAAATAAGTAATTTATATTCTCATACAGTCTGATCTAGGCATATTGACTAATACTGGTATTCAGTAAGGCAATTTCAGCTTAAGTCACTAAATGTACGACTATCAATTAGTGAATCTTTTGAGATGATTTGTGTATTCAGTATGAGAGAGTCACAAATTTTTTGTGACCGACTCAGAGTCAGCCGACAAATTAGTGACTTTTTCTGAGACTAGAGACGTGAGATAGCTTACTGACCAAATGTTCTAAAAATAGATAATCACCACGAAAAGTCACTATTAGTGACTAGAGACTGCTTACTGAATACAAGGGTGAAAGCACAGTGAATTTACAGTCCGTCAGCCAACATTCTCAGAGTAGCCATAAAGATTACCTTACCGGTTTGAAATTTATTAAAATGTTGATATTATCTTAATATGTGTATGTAGTTCAAATTTTAGAAAAAGACAAAATAGATATATTGTTCGGACCATTTTAAAATATGGGAAAAGATCGACTGGGATCTGCGGCTCGCTGATGTTACGGGCATAAAAAAGGCCGATAGACTATCCAAGGAAAGCACTGTACCGATTTTAATATAAACGTTTTAGCACAAGTCACAAAATAAGTCAAGTCTCGCTAGAGATCCACAGGATGGTTGATATAATTACTGGGCAGCATTTTACAAGACACCAGCATTAAAACATCCACAAATTCGCAAACGACTCTCAATCCTGCTTAAATAAGCAACTCTTATTCGACTGGCATAAATGGGCCGTGGGATTCCGTCTCCCAATTACTCCGTACGGCCGCGGAAGAGATTGTTGGTTATTACGGGTAGCCACCGCGCAGAAACAACTGGTATAACGAAAAGTGCCAAGCAGCTGCTGCACAGAAATACACAACATAAAAAGCTACCCTGCAGCCAATGGCGACAATGTATAAGGACAAACCTCACGACCCTTCACTCTACCAAAACTAAGTGAGAACAGCACTGGTCCAGAATCGGCATAAATATACTACTGATGCGGGCTGTTGTCTAACCACATCATTGGTATACCAAAAGGCATAGCCTTCTTCTTTTCACTTTTCCATTGCAAAACACTTGAATAGCAATTAAAGCAAACTTTTTAGGAGCATAGTTTACGTCAGTGATAAACTCTTGCGAGAAATATTGTTTATAGGCTTCCAAAAAACAATCACTCGCATTGCCACATTTTTCATCGCTTGCTATGAAACGTCCACAAACATTACAAAAATGGTCCATTTTACATTTTGGTTCCGACAGTTTTAATACAATATATATTATACAATGTTGTTTTTGTTATTTTTATGAAACCGATGCACTTAACTTAAATCACTCACAAAATGAAATAAGTTCCAAAAAAATTAATAGCGAATTTTATCACGACCGAGCGAAAATTAAAAGACATCAGCTTCGGCTGAGTTTCGAGTCTTAACTGAATCTTTATTTTTGATATTAGTTCGCTTGTACGAAATAAATAAAAATCGCTACCTGTGCGGTGGTTGGAAACAAAAAAGGGGAAGACGAGGAAAAAGAAGAAGAAGGGGAAGACATTTATTGCATTTGACTGCAAAATTCGAAGGTCGATTAAAAAAAAATTCGAACTAACATAAACAAACGCCGCGATACGGGTCTTCTAATTTAGCCTCTATTTTCACCCCTCACTCTCAGAATCGACCTAACTTTTGCTAACCTGAATTTGTTCCACAGTGATGTTATAGCAGTGCAAAATATGCATAACTGTACTATTAGTGTTGTGCTTATAGCTGAGTGCGCAAATATGCTTGCCACAATTTGTTGATATCCAGAGAGGGTCAGGGTTCGAATTCTACTACAGGCAACATGCAAAGACGTTTGTAGTAAGATCAATTACATTTCTGATTGCTTTTAATATTATTTTCCCTCAGTGTAACTGGTGCCAATTGGAAACATCAACAGGCCTATTCTGAGTTGGTAACAAAAATTTTGTTACCAATAAATAAAGTTCCTGGTAGATTTTAAACCCTTTTCGCATTGTGCGCACTGGTAAATTTTGTTAACATCTCATAAGCAGGTAACAAAATATTGCCCTGTGAAGTATGCAACACCAGATTTCATAGCTGAATTGTTGAAATGATTAAGTTGTTACCAAGGTACTTAGAATTGCGGTTACAAGCAGTGGTGTTATTTTTTGGTAACAAACTTATCCGATGTCAAAATGTTCGGTAACAACCAGAATAGGCCTGTAAGTGAAGCCAATTACCACTCAACCTGGTCCTTCCTTTCCTCTGCAACTAGCAGTGGGCACCACATGCATGTCCTAATCAGCGTAGCTGCGGCATTTTAAAGCTCAGCGTCTCTTGCAGTCACAAAGTGTGACTTTCGCTAGTCAAAAGAAGATTTTGCTGCTAGATTGCCTAGTCAGCCCAAAGTAGAACTTGTTAGCAGGAGGGCGTACATTCTCTTTATGTTTTTATTTGGCGATTTTCGAATTCAGGAAACTGAAAATCAAATAGAATTAATTTTACGTTTTGAAAATGGCAGCACTGATTGACTTATTTGGTTTGATCTGCGCATTTGTGTTAGTGGTAAGCGTAAATGTATTTATGTACGTATATATGTACATATACATATATATAAAGTCGTGAATGCTTTTTTATTTGCTACTATGTATGTATGTATTTTGAAGAGGCCCCTGCAGAACACCGATGTTTTTTCGATATAAAATCAGTTTATAGGACATTAGACGCCAAATTCAATAAATATGTATTTTGCAAGTATATACGAGTAAATACGGGTATATATATATATATATATATATATATAGTTTTATCAACAACGAAAACTCACGTACTTGGCCTCTCAACACTCATTAACATTCAAAAGGCCAATCATTAATCAAAGGCATAATTATATGCCGCCTGGAAGCCACAAACCTACAACTTTGGAAGCATAAACAGTTAGTAATTATGATGAAGTGCAAATTATTTAATTATTTTCATTATTAGTTTATACAGTTTGAGAATTCGCTCCTAAAGCAATAAATTTATTCGGTAGAAGTTTATATCTGCCACATCATGGAATTTTTTTTTAGAACTAATGATAGTATAATAACTTCTGTCAAAATATGCCCGAGGATCAATTGCAAAGGCATAATATGACGCCGAAGGCTTAACCCAGCAAACATTTGGAGTCATAAATGAGTCTTTAAGGAGAACTATTTCGGAGCTATTACGCTCATAATGAGCTCTTTTAAGAGTCGGATATGAGTGTGTTTCCCTTCCTACGAATGTCGACTTATATGAGCTTAAATTCATACATCAAATGAGCCTCAATATGAGTCATATTGGACTCTTATTGGCCTCATATACGGCTCATTTTGGACTCTTTTAAAACAAGTTTTGGCCTCATATACGACTCTTTTTGAGACCCTTATCATAAATTGCTACATTCGGACTCTTATTTTAGGTTGCTCTTTGAGTCTTATTCAACTCACTATATTTGCAAAGGAATTCCGCAAAAAGTCCTTGCACATAACATACATACATACTTACATGCATATACACATTCCAACATGCATTCAATAGCAGCAGCTGAAGCTAAATTTTGTTCATTTTTTGTTTTCTAATTATTTTCAATTTCTGTATAAACAAGTTTAGATATAAATTTCAAATCTTTATTGTTTTTATATTGGCACAAGGTGCTGGCTCATAACTTGGCTCATATATGAATCCTGAACGATTCATATAAGAGTAAAAATTTTTTGTTTTTGAAACTCATATTTCTTACCTACCTAGGACACCTTTCGGACTCATATATTCTGAACGCTCAGAATATGTTTGCGGGGAATGTACTTTTCTCCTACTCTGGTACGTATGTATGTACCTAAAACTTTTTGAAACAAAATTTTCCATTAAATTTACTTACACACATACATTTGTATCGCCAATCGGTTTGAACCGGCAAAAAGAAAATTAGGTGAAAAGTTGAGTTGTTAATGTTAAGTTCGAATCAATGTTGCCAGATTCACAGTTTTAATTGTAAATCACCGTTTTTAGACAAGCTTTCAGTTATTTAAATTACCTCCTTGTACAAATTACAGTTTGTTTAGAAATTTCTGAATTGAACGAATTAAAATTTCTCTTTAGTCTTTTTTTTGTAAGCCAATTTTTAAGATAAAAGAGGGCAATGAAGGACAACGTTTCCTCATTTGAAACAAATGGTTTCAGCTGTCCTTTGCATTCCAGTGAAAATGTGGAAAGAATATTTTCCCAAATCACTTTGAACCGAACAAGAAATAAAACAAAAATTCCTCTAGTATTTTAAGAACTAGGGATTTATTAAAAAATGCTTTAGGAGATACTAAATTTTTAGGTATCGAATCACATGCAAAATTTAAATAATGAATTTCAATAAAACAAAATATACCATTTTATAGTACATTTAGGTGTCTTTTTATGCGGTTTATTTTTATGCGGATTTGAATTTATGCGGTTTTTTAAACCATCTTTTCAATGTAGCGATTTTGCTTTTTTGAGAGTTTTTATTACTTTTTTTCAGTGTGTAAGAGACAGTGCCTCTAATAAATAATTTAAGGGTTTAGAATCATAAAGGTCTAAGTGAGATTTTTCGAAAATATAAGTTATACCCATATTTATATAGTTCAATATAGTGTTTATTTGGTAACAAAGAGATCCAAGTCATTTCAAGTCGTGAAGAGGTGTTAAGCCCTTACATCCAACTCCACCGAAGATTCCGTACTTAAAATGGGAAAATTTAACTCAACTTCTACCATTTATTCCACCTATTCATCAAGATTTTTATTTAAATATTCTCCATGAGACAAAAGCAAACAACAAAAGTTCTAAGAAGCAAAGTCAAAAGACGATTATAGTTCAAGAAGAAAATACAGAATCAGATGAAGCCCACGGCAGCATTTTGTCAGATTACGATGATTAGATATATTTTAGTAGAGTTAATGTTGTATATAATAACTTTTTTACATAATAAAATGTAGATTTTCATAAAAATAAGCTTTTCCATTTATTTCCTTACAGAAATTTACCTAAGTAGGTACTCATAAGTAAAAGGATCCAAGTGACACAAAAAATATATTTCAGTTTTTTTCCATCTGCAGTAAGCATTCTTTCAATTAGTTAATTAACCTGCATTCATTTAGGCAAGAATCATTTCAAATGCATTTACCCAGAATTTTCAATAAGTAATCAACTTTAACCTTAATTATCCCAAAAACAATGTCAGACTTACTTAGATCATTTTGATTCTAACCCCTTCAATTTGTCTTTGTATTCTTACATACCCAGCCAGCAAGAAAACGTAGATTTTACGAACATTATGTTTTACGAGGGATTCTCGTATCGCCAAAAAGTTAGAGAAAAGCTCGTAAACGATAAAACAAAAAAATATAATAAATAGAGGCTTGTAGTAATTTGTCAGCACAAGAAAAAATTTTAGTTTTGTTGACAATTTTTCTTCAATCACAATATTTTATAAGTAAGTAGTTTGTTAAATATTCAATTTAAGAAAATTGTTAAGTATGTGATTTATTGGCAGACTGGTGCAAACGCAAAGGACGACCTACCACTTTCTTTTATAATTAAACTTCTTGTAAGTAACTACTACATATGTAATTCAAAAATACAAATTAATTTAACGAGTTTCTTCGAGCAATTCTTTCACAGGCTGCGCGGAGCAACACTAAAGGATTTTAACGTTTAATTCCCCTATAGCGCTGTTGGTTTGGCAACGACTGCGGCAATAAGAAGTACGGATAATAATATTATTTATTACCACTTTTTACTTAATTAAATTTTCCGATTTCCAATGGAGTTTAATCTTTCACTTTATTTTCTTAGGTGCTTTTCGTCAAAAATTTAACTCCGACGAAGAAGTTTTTATTTCTGTTTCAAAGAAGCACTTCCAATATGCACACGACCGGCAAAAAAATTGGCAGCCTATCGGCAAAAAGATAAAAAATAAATTCAGCTACCTTATAATATATATTAAACCCCTCTTATTTAATTGTTAATTTGTTAATAGATAGTTTGTTAATATTTATTTATCTGGAAATATCTTCACATATACAGTGCTGGGAAAAAATATTGGCACAGAGAATTTTTCGCCATGAATGCAAAGTTTTTATTCTGATTTCTTCTCTAATTGTTTTTTATAAAAATATAGTTAGTATGAAGTTCTACTTTCAAATCAGATTTTTTAGAAAAATTCTGCAGTTGTATAGCCCATTTAATTTTAGTATAATAAAGTGCTCGCTTGAATAGCTAGAAAACCTCTTTGTTTTTTGGCAATTTTTTATACGCAGTTTCTTCCATACAAAAAAAAAATGTCGCACATAATTTGCATGGAAGAACATACATACATGTGCGAAAAGAAATTCAAGTAAAAAACTTTGCATACATTGCGAAAAATTCTCTGTGCCAATACTTTGATCCGGCACTATAAATATTTATTAATTATAATTCCATTCAATAAAAGAACTACAATAATTTGAATTAATTAAAAACAGTAGATAAAGCAGTGTAAAAAAACGCCTTTTTAACGTAAATTAATCGTTTACGAGACTCGTTAACAATTAAAAAACGGACGTAAAAATATTCGCATACGAATGCTTTTTCGATCCGTTTACGACTGTTCGTAGGCGATGAACAATTTAAAGCGAAAAAGTGCTCGAAAAAGAGTCGTAAACGGCTATCATAAACGATTTTTAATCCGGTTTTTCTTCGAGAAAATATCCAATTACGAGTTTGTTTACGATGATTTTGCTGGCTGGGTAATTCATACATTTATTGTGGTATTATTTTTTTTTTGTTTTCGGTTAAAATACAGATAAAATTTTGTTTATTTCATTAATGTTCAGTTTTACATGGAATAGTAGTGTTAAAATGAAGAAATAAAATTTGTTTTCGCTTAATATTGCCTCACTGGATTTTTTATGCGGTGTTTTAAAATTTTTTACATGGCGTAACTGAATTTATGTGATTTTTGAAAATGCTGGAACGCATCCCCTGTTTTTGCATGAAAGTAAAGAACTTTTTTATGCCTAAAGACCTAAGTGTATACTTTTTTACATTAAATGAAATTTTTGTGTTATTTTATTTTAAATGAATCGTCTTGTTTATTTGTGTTTATTAAAATTCAAAAATCTTAATTTATCATAAACTTTTCATTTTTGAAGGTTACAGTTTTTTGTCGAAAGTACAGTTTTTTTCTCGGAAAATTTAGTTTTTTGAATAAAAAATTTGGCAACACTGGTTCGAATAAAAATTTGCGACGTGAAGAAGATTTTGCATAAGTACTTCAGTATTTTTGCAACGAATTTCTTAATATGTAATAGCAATTTTTTTTAAGATAAAGCATTTATTCGGAACATCCAAATACTTTTCATATAATGGCGGTTGCGGTTCAGCTGGTAATGGCAAACCGCCGGGTGTACGTCTGCCGTAAAAGCCACCCGATGTAGTATTAAGGCGAATTAAATTTTTAGGTCACTCCATTTGAGCGAAAACCTGAATACCAACATTAAGCAAATTCGTGATAGCAAATATTTATGTGCTTATGAGAAAAAGAGCATCATCCTACTAATAATTTTTTCATCTATAAAATATCTGGCAGTCTACTACAGCCATATTTAGTTAATATTGTTATTATTATTATTATTAAATACTTGCCAAAATGTTCAGGATTAAAAGAAGTATTGGGTTAGCGATGACTTGCTGTCCCTATATCCAGAGTATAACTCGAGTAAAAATATACCTATCCCAATGAACATATCTTGACAAGCGATGAAACTTGCAAAATAGTCCCTAGAATGGTAAAAATATCTAGAAGTCCCGAAATAGTCTCGAAAATCTCGAAATAGTCCCTAAAATATCGAAAATCTTGAAATAGTCGAAAAATGCCGAAGTAGCCCCGAGAATACCGAAATATTTTTGGAGACGGTAGTGGGTGAAGCCAAAAGCCCAAAATACAATAGCACAGTGGCAGTGACAGTTTTTAAAATCAGCTGTTACTGCTAATATTGGCAGTCACTGTCGCAGCAAACACAATACGGCGTTGGCAGTTACTGCTTTTTTTTGACATTCCCTTTTGTTTGTTTTAATTTTTGTTGTTGCCTTTTAGGCTTCAGTGACATAAACAGAAGTTGGCTGCGTTTTATTTATGTCAAATTCAACATACGAAGTTTGCTGCGTTGAAGGCAGTGGCAGTGAATTTAGAATTTGGGCTAAACTGAGAAGTACTGCCAGCTGCCACTGCTGTATTGTGAGTCGCTTCATTGGACACCACACTTTCTAAAAAACAGCTGATTTCGAAAAATTGCCACTGCCACTGCCACTACGTTATTGTATTTTGGGCTAAAGTCTCAACGTTCTTTTGTACGCGGTGTTGCGTTGTGTGAAACTAACTAAATACTTTAACAGGCCTCTTCTGCTTGTAACCGACAATTTTGTAACAAGTTAATTTTGTTACCAACAACTGTCACCACTTCTTGCAACCGCAATTCTATTTACCTTGGTAACGTTTTAATTTATTCAGCTATGAAGTTTTGCAGAAATTCTGGTGTTGCATATTTCACGGGGCAATATTTTGTCACCTGCTCATAAGATGGTAACAAAATTTACCGGTTACAAGAGTGTGGAGAATGCGAATAGGGTTTAAAAATTGACAGTAACTTTATTTACCGGTAACAAAATTTTTGTTACTAACACAGAATAGGACTGTTGGACTAGCATGCCTATTCTGCTTGTTACCGAACATTTTGACACCGGAACATTTTGTTAACAAAAAATAGCACCACTTCTGGTAACCGCAATTCTAAGTACCTTGGTAACTATATAATCTATTCATGAATTTAGCTATGAAGATTTGTATAACTTCTGGTGTTGCATACTTCACGGGGCAATATTTTGTTACCTGCCTATGAGATGGTAACAAAATTTATTAGTGTTCACAATGTGAAAGGGGTTTAAAAATTACCACGAACTATATTTACCGGTAACAAAATTTTTGTTACCAACGCAGAATAGGCCCGTTAGTATTTAGCGCTGTGAAATTAAACATAAATACCGAAATACTTAGCACTTAATGCAATCACCTGCAATGGATCAAAGAATTTTTGTTTTAATTTTCCTGCTGAACCTATTTTTGTCGTTCTTGACGTTATCTTAGGTCTACGTTTGTTGTTTTAATTGTGAACACTAAAAGTTTTTTTGGTTTTCTAGGATCAGACAAGATTAACCCTGAAAATATCGAAAAAATAAAAATCATAAAATACCGATTAAAAATGATCGAAAAAATAAAAATCAATGAAATCATCAAATCATCAAATTCCTTAAAAAAGGGCTGAAAAAGCGCGAAAAAGAGTCGTTGTGGCTAAAAATGGTAGCTAAAATTTTTTACTTATATAATATATATAAGAATACACGCAAACATTTTCAATAAGTAATTGCTGGCTCCATCAAGTGATTGTACCATCAGGCTCGAAGTATATAACTTATGTACAATATTTATTTCTTTTCAAATGAGGTAGAGGAAAGATCGAAATGATGAGCCGAAATTTCATAATTTTTCTACCATTTTGTTAAACATTAATTTTTTTTAATTCACAACTGCAATATCGTGAACTTAATCTTCCACAAACACGGCTTTGACTGATAAAGTGCAAGAAATTTCCGCCAAAATATTTTTACTTACAAAATTGAGCTAATTTCACCACTCACGACACCAACATGCTGGTACAATCATAAAATTTTCTAATAGTTTTTGAAGTCGCACCAGCAGCTGGTACAATCACACCACACGAACATACACGGTCAATCGACTTGATCGGCCATTTAACAAATTAAGCATATTAAGGGCCGTAAACTTATCTATTTTAAACTATAGTTAAATCGTTAATAAATAAGTTAACAGCACTAACATTTTTACAGTACGTATGTATAAAAACGTAAGGAGCATACAATACATAAATATATGTATATATATCAGTCTTTCTTAGTTAAAATTAAGCAAATATACAACTTTTTCATGCCAAGTACGAATAAATTCTCCAAAGGGCTAAAAAAGGGCTAGGGGCAATTTTAAATTTATGTGGCCAAAAAAAGTATGTGGTAGCTAAATCTAGACACCAAAGGGCTAAAAAGGCAACACTGTTTATAACACCAATTACTTTTGTTTTCGAAAACACAAAAAACATACATGTACAATTTCCACAGTGGTTAACAACTTTGTGTGCCATTTTTTTTAGTTCTGGGTTGAAGGTCACGCAAAACCAAAGCAATCACAAGCAGCGTTATAGCTCACTCAGAACCAACTCACAAATAACTGCAAATTGTGAAATTACTGTATTTTTTAACTTGGAAGCTTTGAAAAAAATCGAAGAACACAGTACTAAAACTAAAAAACCACTTTTCTCAAAAATAATTTTAAGTTTTATATGATCTAGAAGCAATATATTTAAATAATCAGGAAGAAAATTGCAGGTAAAAAAACTTTTCATTTTATTTTGTTCAGAGCACCGCACTCAGTTACTTGTGTACGAACAATTAAAGCAAAGCCTAAGGCCGAGGCCACACAATGAGCGGCAAAGCGGCTTAATTAAAACATATGAAATATTTAGTCTGTTCCAATAGCAGTCCGGTTTACAGGATTTAGTCAGAACTTACAGGAATTCGTTCCTATTGACATAAAACCTATAAGTGGGAACACTTTTGAGAGAGTAACTGAGCAACTGTTCCTAGTCAGAAGTTACAGGATTTAGTCCGAGGTTTTTTTTCCTGTAAGTTCATGAAAAGTGTCAAACGATCAGCTGATTTGCATGTGCAAACAAAAACCGAAAGCGGTGAAAGCAAAGAACGTTATATTTGTAAACAAAATGGAAGTAAACAAAGAAATGATTGAATATGTATAGATTTTAATAATTATTTAGTGATATTTCAGCCAAATCAGTGTTGTACCAATGACATGTAAACAACGCTTTTTGCGTTCCAGTGCTCTTTTGCATCTGTTCTCCTTTTACTCTCACTTGAGAGAGTAAAATTGTAGTTTGACAGTACCACAGGTTTTAGTCCGAAGTTCAAAGGAACAGACTAACTATTGAAGTGGCCATGCTCTGAGCGGCTGAGCGGCATTTTTGTATGGCGCCGCTCAGCCGCTTGCCGCTCATTGCGTGGCCTCGACCTAACCGCAGAACTCCACAGGCAAACACCGATGGCCTACCGACTGTCATTTTGACGAGAAATATGATTGCAAGTTTTTGTGTGTGGGCACTTTGATGTCTTGAAATAAGCATTTGCCGTATGACGCCACCAGACAACATTCTCTCAATTTCGGTGTTTAAAAACATTTAAATCTTTAAAAAACTTGCTGAATAATTTCCTTTCCAGATTTTTATTTTGATTTAATATCCAAATTTCATCGATGTTACCACCAGCACGCTTTCTCACAAATAGAAATATGGCTGTCAAACTATCGAATTGCCTGCAATAGATGTCAAGCAATAAACGCTGACATAATGTACTAGATTAACATTACCTTAAACTTTTCTTTTTCTTGTTATTCCTTTCATTTGCGGGTTTGCGCCAGTTGTTTAGCCGTAGTGCAGACACCTCCTTCTGCATTTGACCCTTCTATTGGGTTCTCGGGCGCCCTTATTTCGTTCTCCACGCATGCGTGCACAGTCCATGATTGCAATGCCCAACCCAGCGCTGTGCAGCTGTGTCTTCATGCGGTAAGTCGCTGCCAACGCAGACGGGGTCATAAATCTTGCGGAGAATAGTTATCTGGAAAGCCCCAAAGCCTTCTCGTCTTTATTCTCATCAAAAATTTCTGTGCAAGAAAAATGTGCAAGCCTTTGAAAATGAATAATAAATTATTTTTTACGTTTGTTTTAACTTAAATCACGCTACGCCTTTTTGCTATTAGTACTACTATTTCAAGTTGAACAATAGGCCTTATAACTAAAAAATAAGCAATTGCTTTTTCTTAAAATTTCACACCTTTAACTTAAATTTGTTAGAACAAATCGATTTAGAGGTCTGAAATTTTAAGAAAAGTAAATTACTTATTTTTTATTCATAATGCCCAATCCATGATACAAAAAAGAAGGTAGTTTCATTGTCACTTTTCGGGCGCCATATTAACTACCTGACAATTAAGCAGATCGTGACGTTTAGTAGCCATACCTAGTCCTCAATAATCATTTATTTATTGTAAAAAAAAATATTTACAAAATTAAAAGGAAATTTGCCTTCGATATGTGCAATAACGAAAATTGATATTCATGATATGATAAATATTATAGTTATGGACGATAGGAGGTACTCCCGATTGAACTGTCACTCAGAGTCTGGAAGTAAGTAGTGCGTTAAGTGCAGCTTGGCCGTCACGTAAACTCCTTCCGCTCCACCTATTTTCCCCCACGTAGTCCATATCCTTGAGGAATGAAAATACCTCAGCCTGGATGGAAGACCGAAGCATACTTGCCAAGAGAAAAGTTAATCTTATCCCCATTAACTCCGACAATGACCTCAGAACCAGACCCAGAGTCAGTTTTGGAGCCATAAGTGAATATTCGATTATGTGTGAGTCCGGGCTCAGTGCTGGTATTAAACCAGCATTCGGCCTCAGCGAACTCAACATTATAGAATCTCTTCAACAAAGGTAAAGGTGGCGTACTATCCTGTGGCATTGAAAAGACACAAGTGCTCTCTTCCGATGGCAATTTCCGCCTGACCCCAATCAGTGTTATACCAGCATCCGTTTCTTTTTAGTCTGCAGGCGTTCTTTAAGGCTTCCCCACGTATGAAGACACAAAGTGACGGTAACTGCAGCAGTGCAGTAGTTCTTTGAAGTTTTGCAAGCAGGCTTCCTACGCTCTTGATCGAGAATCTGCTCCTCCATACCACTGACGCAAAGTTAATTATGGGTCTGATCATAGAGGTACAAATCCAGAGGATTCCCTATGGTCACACACCCCACGTTTTACCAAAGACCAGTTTACATTGTCAAAAGGCTGCCCATTCTTTAGAGGTTTTTGTGTTCCTCGTTAGATTTCCACGATAGTTTTGTATCCAGAGTTACTTATAGATACTTCACTTCCGGAGAATTCTGAATTGTGACTCCTTTCATTTTGAAGGCAATGAGACCATTCACCCTTCTCCGAATCCTGGTTTCGGACTATGCTTTAATGACGAGATATCTAACAATACATATTCTTCGGACTATTTAACAAATAAAAGGAGTTTTGTTATGTAAATTTATTTATTTTGTTTAAAATACAATGAAAAACAGCTTTTAATAAATAACTACTTCAAAACTAGTACTTAAGTACCTCACGAAAAATGCCAACTTTTTGAGGTACTTAGGCGGGTTGGGTACTTAAAAGAACCCGCATCGGAGTACTTAAGTGAACATAATTATTGATGTATTAAAGTATACGTATTTATTTAAGATTTTTCAATTAAGATGCAGTTCATTCCCTAACAAATACCATGTAAACCTAATAATAATAATAATAATAATAATATATTGGCTCTTACACATATGTTAGTGTTTGGCTGAGCTTCTTCTCGTGTTTGTAGTGTGCGCCTTGACGTTGTCACACAAAGGGGAGGGACCTACAGTTTTACGCCGACTCCGAACGGCGATTGTGTTTTTATTAGAAGCTGTTTTTCATGGCAGAATTACACTCGGAGGTTTGCCATTGCCTGCCGAGGGGCGACCGCTTTTAAGAAAAAAAAAACCTTTTTCTACATTTTTTTTTTGCGATGTTGCTTTGACCAGGGCTTGAACCCAGGCGCTGCGGAGTGTCAGCGCGTACTGCTTACCAGTACACCACAGCGGCCGCCTAAGCTTAAGATTTTATAGAACACTTAAAGAAAAAATTCATCAAAATTAATTTTTTTTTCTCAGATGGGTTTTTTGAGTATACAGTTTTATAGCACATTCAATTTTAGTGTAATAATGTGCAAGTTTCAAGTGGTTAAAAATTACCGTTGATTTTTTATAATTTTTTGCCGAACGTGTGTAACGCTGCCACTGAGATTCAAAATATGAAAATGTTTTAAGGAATTTTAAAAGAGCACTTAAAACGGGAAAATTATAGGTGAAATGGTAATTGGGGTACGAAAAATTGAGGTACTTAGGCGGGTTGGGTAAATAAGCGGGGAGGTACTTAAGAGAGGGATTTTCTTCTGATTACATTCAAAAATTCACATTGCCCAAAAATGTTGGTTACTTAAGCGGGTTAGGTACTTAAGCGGGGAGTACTTAGCGGGTTTCACTGTACCTTCTTTTTTGTATCATGGCCCAATCTACCAAAAAAGCTAATTGTTTGAAGTTTGTTTGTGAGAATCATAAAATTAAATTCACTTTTATATAGATTTCAGAGATCGGGAAAAATTAAAAAAAGGAACAATCCAGTGCCTTCGTCTTGCTCTGCAGGCTGTATCGGAGACACAGCCGCTAAATTTAAACGTATAATACGTGGTATGGTTAAGAGCACATCCAAGTCAAAAACGAAATCACGCACTCAGAAAAAAATATCGATAGCAAAGGCGATAATAATATCGATAGCAAAATCGATAAAAAATATCGATGAAAACATAGATAACAAAATCGATAAAAATATCGATAACAAAATCGATAAAAATATCGATAACAAAATCGATAAAAGTATCGATAACACAATCGATAAAAATATCGATAAAAGAATCTATTACAAAATCGATAACAAAATCGATCAAAATATCGATAACAAAATCGATAAAAGATATCGTTTATTATATCGATAGCAAAGTCAATAACGATATCAATAAAATTTTCGATAACAAAACCGATAAAATATCGATTATGATATCGATAAGTCCCGATAATTCCGAAAATCTCTAAAATCCCGAAATAGACCCCAGATTTAATATCTGTCTATATCCTTTTCCCTATTATTACCTTTATAATAATTTTTCTTCCTCAATCTTCATCTTTACTTTTATCGGAATTCTCATCCTCATATCCTTCTTCATATTTATCTTTGTTTTTACTTTTATGTTTATCATATTCTTCATCTACATATTCCCCGCACCTTTGCCCTTATATAAGTAAAGTGTTAAATTTACCTACATAGGTCTTCATTTTAGCCATTATCTTTACGCATCTTGGTTTTTGTTTCTATTTTTACCTTTGCCTTTACATATATATGCCTTTATCCTTTTCTTTATCTATGTACGTATTCACCTTTACTTTAATTCTTGTATTGTTTTTTTTTTCTAAGTGTTATTCGTCACCTTTTATTAGCAAGTTTATGTTAACTTAATATCATGTGCATATACTCAAGAAGCGGTAATGAAGTTTCACTTCAAAAAGTTTTCGCGTATTATGCATACATGTGTTCATAATATGTACATATATAATATGTATGTACATATATATATATACGAAGATTAGATAATCGGATCCACATTAACTGCAATCAACATATTAACTGCAATCAACATATGTACGTATTTATGTATGTATTTACAAACATATTGCGGCATCTGTTATTCAAAAGCCGAAGTACCTACACACACATACTTTTTGTCTCCTTCTTTCACTTCCAGCGCGTGCACGTGTTTGCAAAATGATAACGAAGTTATTTTGTATGGAAAATCATTTATGCCCATATATTCGAATAAAATAAACATGCTTAGAAGATATCAACCAATTCTTCCCATACACAAACCAAAGGAAAATACTTGAATTTTTTATTAAAGAAAACAAAAACAAAATCATTCGAGCGGTTTTCGAGCATTTTGTTAATAAAAAAAAATGCTAATTTTTTCAACAATTTTTTGCCTTAAAAAATTTGTCCACGATAATATTTCGATTGCCCCAGAAAACCGATACCCCGAAAATGAAAGTTATATCTGCAAATCAGAAGTTGCTAGAGCACTTTAAAGGCTCAAAATTTACCCCAAAATAAGTCAATATTTACCGTTGTTTCTACGACAGACGGAATTGGTTACTTACAAAAATGAATCTGTCGATAGGTTTGGAATTTTATCTTTGAAACGCCACACTTTTCCTTAAAATCACTTCATTAGTTTTCGTGCAATAAGCGTTTCCGTGAAGCTCTAAAAATTACAACTACAACATTTCAGCATAGCCTCCATATCGAAACGTAAGACGTATTCTACGTCAAAATGCAGATCGTGTATCGTTAGGAGTTATGCAATATCTGTGGTTTTGGATCAAATAATATGATCTCGAAGCTCTCTGTAATTTTCCACTAAAAACGTGCCAATTTGGTCTAAAGAGGTGTAAGCAAAAATCGATATTTCGGAGTAAGTTTTTTATTTTCTAATACCAACAACTAAGTTAAGGTTGCAAATAAAGCTCGTAAAATAATTCCCTATGCACAAATACTCATTTAATTAAGCCGTAAATATATGCACATTAGGGCAGGTCAATTTTATGGATTGATTTTTTTCGACATTGTTCCTAGCATATTCGGATTCTTCATAAAATTCTAAGAAAAAAATTCCTCCAGACCATAGCTCTAAAGTCAATTTCGAGCCTGCGCATTTTTAAAAGAAGATATCTTATATACAAAAATGAATTGCTGTCCGTTAGCCTCGCTAAGACTCGAAAACGGCTTGACCGATTTGAATATTTTTATTTTTTTGGTTTGTTTTTATAATATCCGGATGGTTAAAACGAGAAAAAAATAGAGAGTTGCCACCTGTTTAAAAATTTCAATATAAGTAAATTAATTACATAAATTAGATATTACAATATGGGTGTCAAACGAAAGAGGTTATAAAGGCTTACAGGCGAAAATATTTTTGAGGGGGGTTGCTACCTGTTTCAAAATTTAATTAAATGAAATTGATAAGATAAATTAAATATTGCAATATGGGTATCAAATTAAAAAGGTTTAAGAAGGCTTACTACTGAAAATATTTTTGAGTCGAGTTGCCAAATCGAAAATTTAATTCAATTAAGTTCATAAGATAAAGTATGTATTATAATATAGGTGTCGAACGAAAAGTATTTGAAAAATTATTGATTAAGAAATATTTTCTATAGGCCTGCCACCTACCTGAGCGGTAAAAACTAAAAGCCATACTCGCAAATATTATTCAAAGCTTTTGAGGCTCGCATCAATGTGGAATACTGTAACTCCGTCAAGTTATTGTTAATTGATGGCAAACAAAGTACTATCATGTTTTGGCAATGATATGACCCCATCGAACAATGCAATTAGCCTCGATATAAAAAGAGAACAAAAGCCAAAGTATTAGCCGAAGCAGTTCATACAAATGTTCCACAATTGAACTAACAAAAAAATATGGCCTATGACTCTTTTATAGAAGCTGTGGACACTGGAGTAAAATTTAAACAAAAAAACAAAACCGACTTCAATTCTCATATGCAAATTTAAGAGCGCCGTTATTTTCTTCATGGCCCAATTATCGGATCTACACTCAATTAGTAGGAGACTACCTCTGAGGAACCTTTCTTTTCAAAAAGAATTATAGAAAACGGATAACGTAGTCCAAAGTTACGCGGTAACATACATAAAAACATATTCCGACGAATTGATAAAATATGCAGATTAATATTTAATAAAGTGTTTCGGATATATTTTTTTTAATACAAACCTGTGGAGTTTATTGATACGAAAAATTTATTTCTGATATCTATTTTTTATTGAAAGAACCGCAAGATTGCACTACAAAGCAAATTACATACTTTTAGGAGAGGAGAGAGATTTAGGGAGAAGTTACTGTATGTATTTTTTTATATGTACAGTGTCGAACAAAAGTTTTGGCACAGTAAATTTTCGCATAACATATATGCAAAATTTTTAATTTATTTCCGATAATTTTTTATAAAAACATAGTTCATACTACACTAAAACACATAAAAATCAAATGTGTAAACTTTGTGAAAAACTCAGGAAAATTCAATAAATCAGCATACTAATTTGCAATTTTATATTCAGATTTTCAAGCAACTTCAAACCTGCACTTTGATAAACTAAAATTGAATGGATTATTAAACTGCATACTTGGAATTTTTCTAAAAAATACTTTGCCTATATTGCGAAAAATTTACTGACCCAATACTTTTGTTCGTTACTGTAAGTAAATAAACCCTTAACTTTAAAAAACCAAAAAAAATATTTACAATATTTCAAAATTATTTTTCGAATCATAAATTTTTTTATGATTAACAATGTATTTATATTTTTTTTTTGGTTTTAGATCCTTTTTGCTTTCAACACGAGGTATCTTTTTTCTAGTTTCTATTGTCATAGCCATAACTACCTCTCTATTTTTATCAATCAATCAATAAATTTTATAATTTTTTTTGGCATTTTTCCTAAATACACGTAGAGCTTTATAAAACTTGTATAACACCAAATGTTTATCAAGCTTAGGATTTTGTGTTATCCGGGCAGGCTTATTAATTTAACCAGAGAATATGTTTTCTTTATTAAGTTTACCCAGTTCCCCATTTTAAACTGCTACCTGTACTGTATCAGCGGTTAAAACTTGTTAAATTTTTATTTAAAATTTTCGGTAAGGAATAAGGATGAAAAATATACATATAAACCGTAAGAACGGCCCATATATCTTATACAGTATATTTTGCTTAGCTGCACATCCTTCTTTGCACGAAAAACGTGTGCACGTAACCGAAAAAGGCACTTAAGCGAATTTTCTTTACTATTTCAATGAGGAAGGTATCCGAATCCCTATGAAACCAAATATTGGCGGAGCATTTACCATGTAGAAATTACTGCAAGCGAAATTTTTATCGAATGTTATCTAATTATCTATATAACTACATAAATTGATAGCCATTTTCGTTGTTCTGCGAGATGAGCAAAATAAATAAAAGGTTGTAAAATTAGGTAATTGTAGGGCCAGTGCAGGTAAACGTAATACTTTCATTGACAATTGATACTAGTCGCACAATTTTTAAGGCAGGTATCGCCAATGTGCAGGTATGCTAAATGCATCTATCGGAGCAGTTTCCTTATAAATGTTAAAAATAATGCTTTTGATGCGCATTTTCGGGTAGGTATCTTAAATGTGCACTTAAGCATAGAGGCAGCAAAGCAAAATATACTGTATATAAAAAGAAGTGCACGTTTTTGGTGTGACCTCATAACTTGAGAACGGCTTCACCGCATTCAGCCAAATTTATGCGGCATATTCGGGCTATTATGCAGATGGTTTATGTGAAGTTTTCTTGAATTCGGAAAAGGGGGCGTGGCGCCTATATTTTATATATAAAAATTAGTGAGTTAGCTTATAACTTGAGAACGGCTTCACCGAATTCAACCAAATTTATATGGCATATTCGGGCCATCATGCAGATATTTTATGTAGAGTTTGCCCAAATTTGGAAAAAGGGGCGTGGCATATGTATCTTATGTATAAAAATAAGCACACGTTTTTGGTGTGACTTATAACTTGATAACGGCTTCACCGAATTCAACCAAATTTATACGGCATATTCAGGCTATCATGCAGATGGTTTATGTGAAGTTTGCCCGAATTCGTAAAAGAGGGTGTGGCACCTCCCATACTAACTAAAATTTTTATGTTGTATATCTCTTGAAATATTTGTGGTAGAGTACTGGAAATTTGTATAGAGGTATATCAATTAATTCCATACTCATGGAGGAAAATCTCTCATCATCATCTCATCTTATATACAAAAAATAAGTGCAAGATTTCAACCAAATTTATACGGCATATTCAGGCTATCATGCAGATGGTTTATGTGAAGTTTGCCCGAATTCGTAAAAGGGGGTGTGGCACCTCCCATATTAACTAAAATTTTCATCTGGTATATCTCTTGAAATATTTGTGGTAGATTATTGGAATTGGTAGCTATACGTGGCCTGTTCAAGAGTTGCCATTCCAAATAGTTTATTTATTCATACCGAAGATGGAAAAACAAAAAATGTTGTATATCCAAATGTGTTGGATTAAGATTAAAAATAAAGAATAAAAAATTTTGAAATAATACAGATGATAAATTTTCATATAGAAAAATTCCAGGATTTTTCATTCATTTTTCAATATTTGGTGTAGAGAAGCACACCGGGGTACCGCTAGTATGTATATGAAAGAATACACACATGCGACGACTCTAACCATTGTGTGTCACTCCTTTAAATTAAAGTTACATATTTTTTCTTATTGTATTAAAAAAATAACGTTCGTAACACTTTAGTAAATATTTATCCGTATATTAACTGAGTATATATTAAAGACTAGAAGATGACCCGGTGAACTTCATATCATCTATAATTTATTTGAATTTAACTTTGATCAATTATAACAAGTCTTCAAAATGCAATACAATGAGATCACTAATACTGCCTGCTGTTATAGCTGATAAAAGATTCTACACCTATAAGATGTGCCACGCCCCTCTTTACAAACTCATTTATATACATCTATCTTTCCATAAGCACCTACCATAGCTATCTGTGCATTTCAAATTTCGAATTCATGTGACTATAATTCCGAAGTTAGAGCTGATTAAAAATTTTCAATATGGGAGGTATCCCTCATCCCCCTCCCCACCTTGGCGAGTTTCAATTTTTTTCCCTATTATAGGTCCAGGAGTTATGGCAATACTTTTGCAAAATTTTATTCGATTCTGTACATCCGTTCGGGCTGCAACCTGGTACATACACACATACATACTTCCACAAATATATAGTAGATTTGCTTTGAAGCGCCATCTTGCGGTTCTTTAAATAAAAAATAGATATCAGAAATTAATTTTTCGTATCACAAAACTCCCGAGCACAACTCTTTATTACAAAAAAAAAACATTCCTAACACTTTAGTAAATATTAATCTGATTATGGACTTAGTATTAATTAAAAATATTTTCTTTTAAAATTGCGCAGCCTCGAAATTGATTTTAGAGCTATGGTCTAAAGGGCTTTTTTTCTTAGAATTTTATGTAGAATCCAAATCTCCTAGGAACGATGTCGAAAAAAAAATTGACCCGCCCTAAATGTTTATATGTCTCCTTTTATGGCGATTAATTGAGATATGAAGTCCTGATTCGCATTATTGAACCATACGATGGAATTGATTCCAGAGTTGTTAAAAATACTTGTAAAATAATTACAAAATAGAAACAATTTACATAAAAAATATTTGAAATACAAATACTTTACAAAAATTATTTAAATGCAAAACAAGTATTTTGAAAATACTTTTAAAATCACATGTATGTACATATCGTGACATGAAATCCATGGGATCGTAACTAACAAAAACTTCCAAGATTAACTTTTAGTTAAGGTTTTTGGCATTTCAGTTAACGATTATGAATCCATATGTATCCAAGACTGCAAAGAGAATGTGAAGAGGGGAGAAAGAGTAAATTTGAAATCATGAATTGGAACTATTGAAATAAGTACATATGTACATTAGACTGCATCACTCCCCATACAAAAAAAAATCGGTACTATTTTTCCATTGGAATTATAAAATCTATTATATTTTAAGACGTCCACCAAAATATTTCGGAAAAATATTAAGATTTAAGTGAGCTGGACCGATTTGAAAATACCTCCAAAAATGGAGTTTTTATGAATAAAAATAGTTTCTTAAAGATTTTTTTTTTAAATCCCCTCAAATGACAAAACGGTTTAAGCTTAAAATATTTACATAAAAATATTAAAAAAAATTTTGAACGGAATCGTAATGATGAGATTTTTGATGCTGTTTTTTAACTTTTTTCAAAGATTGGTATAAGAAAAACTTGAATAACTGAACCTAAACTCTTCCGATTTAGACTTAAGAGGTGTCATTGGAAAGGTATTTGTTCACCCTTTTTATTTCTTTGCTAATAAACTCATTCAAAGGATGGAAGAGAAATGTAGGATGAACGAACGTCACTCAAAGTTGAATTAAGATGTGTTGGTATTCGAAAAAACAAGATGGGACACGAATGACGCTTTTTTTGGCCAGAAATAAAAACAGTGTGAAAATGCCTTTCTACTGAGATTCCATAAGTCTAAATCAGAACATTTTTGGCCCAGTTATTCAAGTTTTCGTAAACCAATCTTTGAAAAATGTAAAAAAACAGCATCATACTTTTTACTAAAAAATCTCATTCTTACGATTCCGTTGAAAAGATTTTTAAATATTTTTATGCAGATTTTTTAAGCTTAATCTAATTTGTCATCTGAGGGGACTTTTTTCAAAAAGTTCCTTAAGAAACTATTTTTATTCATAAAAAACTTAATTTTTGGAGGTATTTTCAAATCGGTCCAGCTCGCTTAAATCTTAATATTTTTCCGAAATATTTTGGTGGACGTCTTAAAATATAATAACTTTTGAAATCCCGGCGGAAAAACCGCAACTTTTTTTGGTGATGCAGTCTAATGTACATATATTCATATAGGTTGAAGATTGTTGTCCTTTGTCATTGCTTCTGTGGAACTGTAAAATTATTTTATCAGGGTTTTGATTGTGTCAATGTATCTGGACGCGGTGGACAAATATTCCAGTTACCGCTCGGAATTAAAAATCAATCGGATATTTTTTTCAAGATTTTCGGTCCAGGGACACGTTTTAAATTTTGTGGGCTGAAAATACCGAGTGCTAAGCACAAGCATAGCGGAAAATATCTGACAGTATTGCAGCACTAGTGGCCTTTATGTTACTGCAACAAGAAAGTATACATACATACACAGTATTCCACGGTTATTTGATTTCCCCGCTTATTTGAATTACCTTATCGGTAAAACAGTATTGAATAAAGAATCCCTGTAAATTTGTTTGCATAATTGAACCCGGCTAATTGGTTTGACCGTATTATTGGTTCAAAGCATGTGGCATTGTAAAGGGATATACATACCTTCAATTTTCCCTGGTTAATTGTTCCATGCGTTTATTTTACTTTTTACTAGCCATTTCCCGCTTGCTTCGCGGCGCCTAATAAGAACTTTTTCGTTGGCCAATTCAAAAGAGCGTTTTAAAGCAAAAACAGTCTGTAAAGTCAAAATTTTCAGTTTAAGTTGAAACCACTAAAGCGCAGTATTCTCCTCACACATAGGCCAAGAATAGTAACGCTGTGATACCATATGGTATACTAATGCCTTTCAATGTCATGAGCTTTACCGATAGTATTATTTCCACCTGTGAGATCTCTGCCAAGCATGCGTAATATTTTTGTATGATTTTGCAACTAGGACCTTGCAAGGAAACTCAAGAGCACAGATGTGCGTTTTCTGTCATAGGAGGGCCAAGAGTCCTCGCTGTCCCACAGGTTGAAAAGTTTTCCCGTAAATTGGCTAAATAAGTCGTGTGAGCTCTTGAATATCGTTCAAATGAAGCAATTGATATACCTTCCGTGATCTTTCCTTGTTAATTCACCAATTTTACAATTCGAGTTAATATTTATGAACTTGTTTCTAGGTATGTAGATTCAAGATCACATTTAGGGTGCATAAGGGCGTCATACAATGGTGCGCTTACCCAATTTCTATGCATACTTAACCCCATCCTTCATTTATACATCTGAAAACTAAATTCGTATAACTTAAACATAGGGCCCTAGCAGACCAAACACATGGGGTCTCTATACATTTCGGCTGCAGCGCCATCCATTGGGTTCATTTTCTGCAAAACCATTGCTTATCATAAAATGAATACGTATTATGAATTTCAACCAGATTATATAAAAAATATTCCAAATACCCCGACTCCAGTGCCACCCAGCTGTCCAGAATTTTTCATCATACATGTACATAGCTCACATTTAAAATTTAAACGAAATCGATTAATAAATACGACTTTTATTAATAACTCTACGACAATTTGACTGAACTCTATCCAGTGGTTTTTGAGTTTAGTCCGAAGAACGAAAACGGCTATCATTTTATATATATAGGTATGTAGATAGACAGTCTATAACGAGACTCATAAAAATCAAAGCTCCAAACTTTGTGCAAAGTTTTAAAAAATTTCAAATTTTTACCTTTTACTAAAAACTAAAAACAAATGGTTCCCAATCGAATGATACTTTCCCGTTCACGTAAATGTATATAGATGCAGCCTTCCAATAACTACCACTTTTCGCCATAAGTACAGTATTGATAACATATGTAGCTGTGTTAAATTTCAGGACGTTAACATGAGTAGTTCAGTTTGTATGGGAGGTGCCACGCCTCCTTTTCCAATACCTGCTACTTTTCGCCATGGCTGTGTCGAATTTCAGGACGTTAGCGTAAGCGGTAAGCTATATGAGTTTATATGGGAGGT
>NW_023458556.1:113254876-113284577 GCF_013731165.1 Rhagoletis pomonella | reverse complement strand
AAAAAAAAAATAATGTTTTTCAATTCCATTGAATTTTTTTCTTTTACTTGATACCCATATTTGAATTCCACATTGCACAAAATTTTTTTAAATAATTTATTGAATAAATGATATCTCTGAAATTTCTAACAGCCAATTTCACGCAAGCAGTTTAAGTGAAAAATGATTTTAATATTTTGAATTTTATATGAAAACTAGCAGACCCGGCGAACTTCGTCCCGCCCAAAATTAGTTTTTTGTATTGAAACATTTTGGTACAACATTTTCACCAACAGTTCACGTCCATGATTTTCAGTGACGCGTTTATCTTCTAATATTACGGTTTGGTGGTTGTCGGAAGGCATATTTCCATTACCATCTTAAATAACCTAGCAAAATTGTATATGCATACAAAGATATGTAATAGCTTCAGTACCGTTTGAAAGGCGCCACACCCCCTTATAAAATAGCCGAAATTTTTTCTAAGAGTATGGGAGTGATTTCTCATATTTCCATACCATGTTCAAGTACTCTACCATGAACACTTCCAGAGATATGCAGTGTGAAATATTCGGTTTGCATGGGAGGTGCCACGCCCCTTTTTCCAATAAGCCAAATTTTTCTTCATGACTATGCGATTGATTTTATATGTCTTGTACATACCAAGTTCCAGTACTCTACCATGAATACTTGCAGAGATATAAAGTGTGAAAAATTTGGTTTGTATGGGAGGTGCCACGCCCCCTTCACTTAGCGGTATGAAACATACTTTACACCCTATTGTCATACCTAGGAAATATACACAAACAATTTCATTGTAATCGGTTAAGCCGTTTCGGAGGAGTTCGACCACAAACACCGTGACACGATATTTTTATATATTAGATTTTTCATACAAAAATACCAAAAGATCTAATAGAAAAAAATAGAGAAAATTTTTTTAGGATAGGGACACCCTAATCGCCAAATTCGAGTACTCTATCGTGAACACTGCCAGAGGTATGCAGTATGAAAAAATCGGTTTGTATGGGAGGTGCCACGCCTCCTTTTCCAATAATCACAATTTTTCTCCATGAGTATGCGATTGATTTCATATATCTCCATACCATGTTCCGGGATATGCAGTATGGAAAATTCGGTTTGTATGGGAGGTGCCACGCCCCCTTTTCCAATAACCGCAATTTTTCTCCATGAGTATGCGATTGTTTTCGTATATCTCCATACCATTTTCGAGTACTCTACCATGAACACTTCCAGAGATTTGCAGTATGAAAAATTCGGTTTGTATGGGAGGTGTCACGCCCCCTGCACCTTACGGAATGAAATATACTTTACATCCGATTCTCATACCTACCATATATGCACAAAAAATTTCATAATGATCGGTCAAGTCGTTTAGGAGGAGTTCGACCACTAACACCGTGACACGAGATTTTTATATATTAGAAGGAATTTATTAAGTGCACAGAACCGGGCTGTAAGTATATACGTATTTGTTATGAAATATAGCAGTGTTATTCAGTATATTTTTTTCTCACTGAAGAAGTGAAGATTTTGGTAGTGAAGATTTGGTAACTTTTGGTAACTTTTCTTAAGAGATTTTGGTAGAAAAAAATGTTGGCGAGTGGCAACCATGGTTCCCATGGGTATTTTACGTCAATCAGTTTCTCTTCGTTTTTGCTAAAAACGCTAGAGAGACTGATAGACCTATACATACGAAATACGATTCCTCGTAACTGCCTTTCAAGAGGTTATTGCAAGAAAAGGTCGGTGAATATCGCCCTGCACACATTGAGGCAATAGTCAAGTGTATTCATAATCTGGGGGTTGAAACCAACCTAATAAGGCTTATCTACAGCTTACTTCGTGACAGAATTGTTGCGGTGGATTGCGGCAGTGCCTGCACTCAGTTCAGAGTCATTAGGAGCACTCCACAAGGTGGTGTTCTCTCTTCCCTGCTCTGGATGGCGGTTGTAAACGACCTTCTAGAAAAACTGGAAAAAGTGGGCTGTCGGGTGATCGCCTATGTAAATGATGTGTTACTGTTGGTTAAGGGACGATTTCTATAAAACCTTTTTGATATGGCTCAAGGTTACCTGAACGAGGTAACTAGGTGGGCGATCAACGGCGGCTGTCGTGGAAGCCTAACATTGAGGAAAGGGTAAGAAAGTTTTCGGTTGCCTTGTACTGCTGTAGGGGAGCCATCGGTAAAAGGTGAGGTCTCTCGCACAATTGTCTGGTGGAACTCACTAGAGAAGGATACACTTGTAAAATAGGAATAAGCGGAGCATTAGGAACTACACCTAACTGATGCTTAATATACATATATTGAACACGGCGCCTGCGGATATTGCAGACAGAATTGTCGAAGCACGAACTGCTATTGGGCTAGGAGAAACCGAGTCCTTTTGTGACATTAAAAAGGAAAATAAGACGTTTCTCTGCTGCAGGAAATGTTTTTATAGGGCACTTTAAAACACGTTACCTCTCAAGGGCTAGTGATGGGTGTTCTGACAGGCCAACCTTCGCGAGGCTAAGATGGAAGCATTTTGGCTGCAACTCTGAACAAACACTGAGCTTTCAGGGATCGAAATTAGCTGCATTCGAAATTCCGTAATCGGCTCGTGGCGTTAACTTAACCCAACCTAACCTGTACTTCTTTGAGCTATGAAATAGTTGGTCACATTAGTTATATTACATATCGTAACCTGAAATGCAAAAAGACGTAACAAAAATCGTCGCTGAAATCCAAAAAGCCGTAACTAGTAAACAATTAAAACAACTTTTTGATTGATAAATATAATGGATTTCATCGAATTACAACTCCCCACATCGTTTAAAAAAACTATTAGTCACGACCTTTTCCATTTCAGTGATGATGCTTGTTGTATGTATAGGTTTTTTCGAAAAAATATAGATGTTTAAATTTCTATATGTAAACGTGGATCTAGCCTTTCTTGGAAATCGACAAAGTCTGACAACACAGTCACCAATTCAAATAAAATTACTTGTAAGAGCTACATTGTCTAGCATTTTTTATATCTAATCAAGTTGTGCACACTAATTAAAAACAAAAGAAAGGCGTTTGAACTAAACAAGTGTAAAGCACAATGCATGAAGCTGAGACTGGCTGTAGACACTTGATGAGCATCGTATTCTTATGACCACCGATTACTTAACGAAGAACACGAACCTTATGTTGACTCCTTATAAGGGTACAACCCAGCCTCAGAACCATCGCAATGAGTAGACAGGTCTGGGAAGAGAAGGCAAAATCTATTTGAATTTACCGTTAGGCAGGAAAAATCATGACGTTCAAGAAAATTTCTGAAAGCCTCGCCTGATCACATCGATGAGCCTCAGCAGCCTCCAGGATTTTCTTTGAATATTAGACGTAACTAACCCTATGCCTACAGATCAAAATATTTGATAGAATAATCTTTCTTAAGGATATTTCAAGTATTATATTCTACCTTAATTGCTCGCGGTAGCCTTAGGTTAGGAGCTACTTCTTATCAAAATTTTGGCTTTGGGTTTTATTGACGACAAACACGAAAAATATGAAAAAATATATAGAGACACTCTCTTCTAAAAGTAGAGGACCTCGGAAGTAATCACCGGAAAATGATCGAAAAGAATTATTTCTCAGAGTGCTCATACAGTATACATAATTGAAAATTCCGACGCCGCGGTGCACCGGGACAATCGTTTACCAGTTGACGCAGTCACAATTTCAACATAGCCGTTCGTTGAAGAGGTATTTTTCTAGGCAAAGTACCCAAAGGTCTACTTGGGCTTTGAAGTCGGGAGCCATCTGGTACTTACTAACAGTTTCATATTATGGATAGAAGTGTGGATTGTTGACGAATTATCATTAAATATTTTCTTATTCAATCGATTTATTGCCTAACAAATTCGTGAGGAACGAAAATCCATGCGCTAAAACTCACAATATTTTACTTTCGTTTTTTTTCAGGAATGCAGTTCTCTTGTCATTGCTAAATAAAAATTAAATTATTGTTGTTTAATGGATACATGCATTTTGACTTACTCAAAACGCTAAAGATTAATGAAATGAAGTTCACTCACTTGTACCACGAAGGCATCTATTTTTGTACGAAAACAGCGAAACGTTTTTACTCGAAACGATGACTACTACTCACCTGCACGGGTGGCGTTTTATTGCCAGACAATCCCTTCGGCATGGGCGGAGTGCTGCGTGCACCCACAATCGCCATATAGTCCACCAAGCGTGGGCAAAGCGAAAGTTTTTGTTGCTCAGCCATTTGCCAATTCTTTGCTGCAAATTTATTGCCCCTTCAAAATAATGTTATGATTTGTGTGGAGGCGATAAGTATGCGATACTGTTTCTTAATCCGGCAGAAAATCGCAATGCCTTGCAGACTGAATATTCGATTGCTGTGCTTGCTTGCTTAAGTTAAGCTGAAAGTATGAAAAAAAGTTGTATGTAAACATATTTTGATTATAATCAAAATTATTATAAGATAAATTTATCGCCCTTAACATACATATTTATGTATATATACTAGGTAAAATCTTCATTGAATTAATTTAATAAAACACAATGGTCTAGCCGGCCTATAGCACTGTGTACAAAGCTCAAAGTAAATTCGCTCCCAGATGTTATTACAATGCCTCCGGACTTAAATGCAAATGTAATGACCCAGCTTTTGTGTTTTAATCAGGGCCCGTAATCATTATGAGCTTTATCAAAAAAATTAACTTTGAATCATTATTTTGAGATTATAATACTTGCGATCAATCATAATAATCACATTTTGAGTTTTATTGTATTGCTCAGAAAATACAATCATTTATTGAGTTATATTTTTTTGATCAAAAATAAGCGAGCGTTGTAATATACATATAATAAATAATTATTTTGTGAGTTTCTTTCTTTTTGATCAAAAATAATCATTATATTATGAGTTTTATATTTTTGATCCGGAATAATCATTATTTTTTAAGTTTATTTTTTTCATCAAAAATAATAATTATTCTTTGAGTTTTATTATTTTGATCGAAAATAAAACTCATTTCTTGAGCGTTATTTTTTCTCTCAGAAATAAAAATTAACTTTTGAGTTTTATTTTTTTTTTGGCAGATCGAAAAACTCAAAACGCCTCACTTCACCTAAACGTAACTCACCACAACTCAATTCACCCCAACTCAACTCAACTACCTTACCTCAAGTCACCTCAACTCAAGTCATCTCAGTTCAGCGAAGCAAATCACAAATACATTTTATTTCTGAACTGGTCAGCGCGTATTTGTGGGCAGAGCACTGAAGAAAATATACATAATACGCAAACTGATTCGCTGCTAGCGTTGCACACATACATACATATGTGTTTACATTTGTACGAGCATACCCTGCATGGAAACCGTGGACTGGTGAATCAAATTTCTAGTTCCGTACTAGGTCTTTATCGCCAAAAAGGAACTAGTCCGATAGGAACTAGATCCCCACCAGTCCAAAATCGGCGAAAAGTGGTACTTTTAAGAAACTAATTTTTTCAGTTTTTCCCACTACAAATCTATATCTAAAGTGACGAATTTAGAATTGGTTCGGAACTATAGAAAAAGGGATGCAGAACGAACTAGATCCCATTTGTCGAATTTAGAACTATTTCGGAACTATCGAATAAGGGATGCAGCGGGGGGCTTGTTTACTTTACATAGATATGTGTTCGGCGGCTTTTTCGTTCAAATACGCTTCTATTCTGCGCTTCGCAGATGCTATTTCATAGTTTGGTAATACAAAACAAAGCTTTGTGTTAACATATTAACATCTTGGGGCCGTCTGGAATCTAACCAATAACAGCGAGGACCTCTGCAAAGTCAGCTACAGCAAGGTATGTAAACGTACATTTCTTACAATCATTCAAACAAATTTAATTTCAAATTGAAAAAACGTTTCTTTGAAAATAATGTAAAATCGCACACGGAAGAACCGAAAAGATTGAAAAATCATGATACTTTTTTCTTTCGTCTGTCGATTTTAGAACTGGTTCGGAACTATAGAATTTAGGACTAGTTCGGAACTATCGAAAAAGGGATGCAGCGGGGGGCAATTGACACTTCCTAGGACATCGCCATGTTAAATTCGCCAGTTGCTTGCATGCAAAAGAGATTTATCGCGAACCAGTACTGGGTCTAAATGTACTAGAAGCGCCCCAGTTCAGAACTAGAGATTTTCCCCACAGGGTATGTACATACCAGAGATGTTACGAATATTTACATTTTAAACCCCTTGCTTCAACATTCGCATTTTTCGCGAATGTGTACATGATATTGTTGAATTGGCTTGCAAATACGCGCTGATCAGTTCAGAAATAAAATGTATTTGTGATTTGCTTCACTGAACTGAGATGACGTGAGTTGAGGTGACTTGAGGTAAGGTAGTTGAGTTGATGTGGGGTGACTTGAGGTGTGGTGAGTTAGGGTGAGTTGAGATGAGTTAAGGTGTGGCGAATTGAGTTTAGGTGAAGTGAGGCGTTTTGAGTTTTTCGATCTGCAAAAAAATAAGACTGAAAAGTTAATTTTTATTTCTGAGAGAAAAAATAACGCTCTATACGATTTATTTTCAATCAAAATAATAAAACTCAAAGAATAATCATTATTTTTGATGAAAAAAATTAAATTCAAAACCAGAGACCTTACCGGTTATGCATTTTATAATAAAAAGCAAAAAATTTAAGTTATTTTTGACTTATTATTTTGAGCAAATAATTCCGGGTAATTTTGCTTTTTATTTTTTTGGGCCATTTAAGCTCCAAATCAAGTATTCCAGAGTTGTGTATACTCGAATTTAATAGTTTGAAAGCTCCTATCTGGATTTTAATAACTCCCTAATACACAAATACCAGGGTTAGATTAAATCTAAATATGTATGTACTATGTATAAATACAATACATGAAGGCATCTTTTGTTAACGGCATCAGATCTGCACCGATTATTCGATTTTCAAAACTAAAGGGTTTGGCCTCTAAATGTACAACAAGGTATGAGATTTTTAAAAAGGCTTGCAACTGAGGTTCCAAATTAAAGCGCTTGGCCTCTAAATGTACAGCAAGGTATGACTTTTTTGGAAAGGGTTGCCGCTTTTTTTAAATTATAAAACCTGCACCGCTCGTTGTATTAAAAAAAGTTAGGCGTAAAATGAAAGGCAGGGCCTCTAGAAGTGCAATAAAGTTCAACTTTTTTGAATAGGGTTGCCACGCTTAAAAAATTACAAAACTTACACCGTTCGCGCAATTTTAAAAAATGATATAATATGTCATATAAACGGGCTCGGTCTATAGATCTACAAGGAAGAACGGCTTATTTTTTTAAAGGGTTTCCAGCTGTTAAAAATTTCTTTTTTTTGTGCAGAGCGCCAGATTTACCCCGTTCTCTCAATTTTAAATGAGGTGCCAAGTGAAAGGTATTCACCTAGAGATGTGCCTTGGGTTTAATTTTTTTAAGGTTTGCCACCTAATTATAAATCTATGGGCATAAAGTGAAAGCGTTTTTATACTAAATTAATATGTTCGTGCCTTTAAGAGTTGCCACCTATTAAAAAATATATAGCTATGAAAGGTAAGTAACGTATTAAGGATATTCTATATTGGTATCAAACGACAGCTAGTTAAATGGCCTTTGTATAAATGTATGCGAATTTTGGAGAGTTGTCATCTAGTTAACAACTCTTAACTAGCTTTCGATTGATAGCAATATCGACTGCCCTTAATACATTACTTACCATTCATAGTTATAAATGTGTTTAGTAAGTAACAACTCTATTAAAAACCCATATTGCGATATTTTACTATCATATTTTAAACAATGCATTTTTAATTAGGCGGCGCCCCTTTAAAAAAAACCAAATCACGTCTATAGGTGAATACCTTTGATTTGACACCACATTTTGAAACTCGAGAGAACGGTGTAGATCTGATGCTCTGCACGAAAAGAAAATTGTAACAGGTGGCAACCCTTTTTAAAAAAATTAGAGGTTCTTCCTTGCATATCTATAGACCAAGCCCGTTTATAAGGCATGTTATATCATTTTTTTAAATTGCGCGAATTGCGTCTTATGATTTTTTAAGCAGGTGGCAACCCTATTCAAAATAATGAAAACTTCTTGCACATCTAGAGGTCCAGCCCTCTAATTTGAAACCTAATTTTTTTCTAATACAACGAATGGCGCCGGTTTTATAATTTAAAAAAAGCGGCAACCCTTTCCAAAAAAGTCATACCTTGCTGTACATTTAGAGGCCAAGCGCTTTAATTTGGAACCTCAGTTTTGAAAATCCAATGATCTGAGCAGATCTGATGCCGTTAACAAAAGATGCCTTCATGTATTGTATTTATACATAGTACCAAACCCGTAGCCAGGATTTTTTTCGGGGGGGTTCTGGCAAATTTTTTTTTTTAGTTTCACTTTTATTTCAACATATTTTGATTAAAGGGAAAATACTGATAAAAATAAAATATTTCACACAAACAACAAAAAATATAATCGATAATCGATGAGGCTATTGCCTGAAAATTTTAAAATGCGCTTAGTGGCATTGTGCTATTATAATAGCACTGCCGAGTAATCATAGTAAACTTATGTACAGTAATTTTTTTTTGTATATTAGTCGAACAAATTATAGCCGCACCAAATTTTCACAAGTTTTAAAATGTTATTTTGCTGTTATTTAATTTTGGTTAGTTTTTTTATATTTCTTTCTTTAAAAACATCCGTATAAATACAAGTTTAAAGGCAGTGCAAATCGTATCCCAATTGTGTGAACACCCAAAGTATTTTTCTTTATCCCAATCACGAAAATTAATTTGTTGAAATTTTTCAATAGAAAAAATTGAAATTTTTCGCTTATAATGTACCAATCTTTTGACTACAAAAAAAAATTTCCCTTTTTTTACCAATAGCCCAATATAAAAATGTACAAATCTGTACAAAGGTACCAATCGAGTGACACTGCCTTAAAAATTTATGCAATTTAAAAAAAAAAAATCAACAAATTTTGTTAAAATTTCGAGGTTTTTAATTAATTTCTGAGTGTGCAGTTTTGTATCCCATTGAATTCTAGTAGAATAAAGTACAAGTTTCAAATGGCTAAAAATTTCGATTGGTTTTTTAGAATTTTTAAAAAGTTCGAAATTTGTACGAAAGTTTGTTGATTTTTTTTTTTAATATGGCACAAATTTGGAAACTTGGATTTACACGGGTTTTGTTAAAGAAATAACTATATTTTTATAAAAAAATAACAAAAGTTCAATAACAACAAAAATAATACGTTAGAACTTGGCAAAAAGTGTTTCGGCTACAATTTTTTTACCATCGTATGTATGGCTGCCAAGCTGCCAATCTGAATTGCAGCGGCACCATATATGGCAAAAGAACGATGCTACTGGCGAACGCAGACGATATCGATATCGTAGGTCTGAAATAAAGGGACGTAACCGCAGCATTTTCCGGTTTAGAAAAAGAAGCTAAAGAGGTTGGTACAGCGGTGAACGAGGGCAAGACAAAGGACCTCCTGGCAACATATAAAGAGTCCACGCGTTTCGGGACACATGTCACTGTTGGCAGATATAGCTTTGAAGTAGTGAAGGACTCTGTCTACCTAGTATCCCGCATAAACACCACAAACAACGTCAGCATGGAGATCAAGCGAAGAATAACTCTTGCCAGCAGGTGCTACTTTGGGCTCGGTAGGCAATTGAAAAGCAGAGCCCTCTCTCGACGAACGAAAATCACGCCCTACAATCTCTCATCATGACCGTCCTTTTATATGGCGCAGAAACTTAGACGATGTCGAACAAAGATGAAAAGGCTTTGGGGGCTTTCGAGAGAACTATTCTGCGCAAGATCTACGGCCCTGTTTTCGTGGATGACGGGTATCGGAGAAGATGGAATGACGAACTGTATGAGCTTTTTAACGACATCGACATAATTAAGCGCATAAAAATACAGCGATTGCGCTGGCTTGGACATGTTGTACGCATGGATGACGATGCTCGGGTGAAAAGATCCTTCGACTCCGCACCCATGGGTGAACAACGAAAGCAAGGGCGCCCACGAACGCAATTAAAGAACCAAGTGCAGAAGGAGCTGTCTGCGCTCGGGATAACCAAGTGGCGCAAATTCGCACAGGAGAGAGGCAATGGGAAAAGCTTTTTGGTCTCGGCGCAAACTTACAAACGGTTGTAATGCCAAATCAGAACACCTACAACCCCCCCCCCCCCCCCCCCCCCCCCCCTAAATACGGCCTTGCATAGTACATACATATTTAGATTTGATCTAACGCTGGTATTTGTGTATTAGGGAATTATTAAAATCCAGATTGGAGCTTTAAAACTATTAAATTCGAGTATACACAATACTCTGGAATACTTGACTTTTAACTTTGACTTTTATTTTTGCCTGAAAAAATAAAAGGCAACAATTACCGATTATTTTCTGCTTAAAAAAGTAAAAGGCAAATTTTAACTTTTATTTTTGCCTTAAAAAAATAAAAAGCAGACATAATCGGTATTATTTGCTCAAAATGATAAAACTCAGATGTTTAAAAGTCATGGAGGAATCACAATCTACAATGTGAGATGAGTTTAATGGTACCTTTGAAAAAGCTATAGCATAATTTTTTCACTATGCCTTTTTGATGTCAAAAACTGTAAAATAACTTTTATTTTCAGTCTCTCCTCAAAACATAATGATTATTTCTGATCAAAAATATAAAACTCATAATGTAATAAATATTTTTGATCAAAAAGAAAACAACTCACAAAATAATTATTACTTCAGAGCAAAAAAATAACACTCGAAAAAAGGTATAACTCGATATATGATGTTTTTTTTTTGAGCGATTAAATTAAAATCGAAATGTAATTCTTAGTTATAATTTTTATAGATATCGCTCAAACTATTTGAAATCGCAAGAGATTCGGTCCCTAGTTTTAATGAAATGAAAACTGCGGGGTTTTCGAAAAATTCAATCAGTTTTACAAACAATAACATTCACTCACTCACTCGGATCCCATACACTCCCCACTGTGTATCCTTGCGTGTCCGGCATGACACTCAATTAACTAAGTTTATTGACTGTTTGTACATGAAATATCGCAAAGCAGATGAAAAACTGCGCGTTCACTGACACAGGTGAAGAACATTATAAATTTAGTGAACCCACAATGGGTTTTGACTTTTTATTGGCAATGTGGTACAATGGCCCTTAAAATAAATTAATTTTAGTCTGGTTGCTTGAGGGTGTTAACTTTCCATTTTGTGCTACTTTATGAGTTAGAAAGATTTTTGGAATTCTGAATATTTAAGTAACGTCTTCGCTATTTAAAGACTACATACTTACTATGAGCATTCAAATTACCTAATTAAATGGTTTGTAGAATCCCCAACAGAGCGTAATAAATTGTGCTTATCAAAGTTGCTCTTGAATAGTTAGACACTCATAGAATCATACAAACAAATGTATACATATGCGCATGTGGCTACAAATACTTGTATAAATGAGGTCATAGGCGTTAACCTTTAGCAATAGTGGTATTCGCGCTCCTGTGTATTCACTGTATCCTGCGTAAGTGTAACTGTAACATACAACGAATACACATAAGAGCGAATTCCCCTAATGCAATCCAAAATACGAAATACGTGAACGTAGTATGTAAGTCTTATTAACACGAGTAGGTACGTGTGATTCCACATCCGCCCCCACACGGCGTATACGCAACGCCAGACACACCATTCGCACCAGGGAATTTAAGATTGTACCTAAATCATAAAATAAATGCACCCAAATGAGACAAATTTTACCTAAAAAAATTACATCATTCGTTTATAGTTTTTTTATTAATTTTATTAAAATATGAATAAAAAAGATGGATGTACTTTAAACTTCATTAGGTTTTTTTTTTAACCGAGCTTATATCTATGGGCTATAGTCTAATGGGAATCGGAGAAGCTTTGTCTTTGTCTAATTTTGACTACTGAAAAATTTTGTCGAAAAAGACAGAAAACATACTTTGCGAAGTTTACTATTTTATCCAGTTTTTATAAAACATCCGTAAAAGTCTGAAAAATGTATCCGATTCCCTTAATTAGGTGCAGAAAGTAAGGACAAAATAATTGGAATTGCAGTAAGTAACTTCAAAAGCATTTTAAATATATATCCAGAAATCAAATAGCGAATAGCGGGTCAAATAGCAATTTTCTCAACTACATAAAATATGAAATTTGAAGAAATCCTAGACACAGGACTGTTTGGGCGAATAAAATTAATAAAGTTTAAATATGTTATCATATGCGGTTTCAATAGATTAAAAACGCATTCCAATAATTACAAAGGTAGAGTGTTTGTAGATTTCACACCGGGGAGGGGAGTACGTCGGTCGAGGGCGCAATGACGTTTTATGGAAGAAATTAGTTCAAATTTTCTAATGTAAAAAATATAACAATTACGAATTTGAGGATAGCTTAAGTGTTAAATTTCGTAGTGGCTGTTCCAAATGCAATGTCGAATGTTCAAGAGAATACATAATATGATTTTGTTAACTTCTTCCTTTTGACCACTTTTCTTTAGAATTATTTATTGTTCAAAATTAAAGTAAATATAGAGGCCTTTGCGCAATACTATCGTATGTGCCAGAACCCAAATTTTACAGGAGAGCGTTTTTTTCTAAATACTTTTCAAAATTTTTTGAATAGATTTATTTTATTTTTTTACTATGTTAGGAATACTTTTGCATGGCACATACTTACGGTGACCATATTAACCAACGTAAAATAAAGGACATTTTTTTTTTCAAAATGATTTGGGGATACATACATACAAATTGTATGATAAAAGTTCCTTACCCATATCGTAATTTAAATCAAATATTTACCAGTTAATTATATTATTTAATTGTACTTTTTCTGCATTTTGTACAAAAAAAATGTTATATAATCAACTAAGAATTCAAAAATCAGGCTCAACTGGTCTCTGGCAAATATTGTAAGCTTTCATAAAAAAAATTCAAAGTAATCAAATTAAGTGAAAAATTAAGGCTCCAGTGAATTACGAACACTAAACGCCGGTTTTGAACCACTGTGCAGCAGGGGGTTTATCTTCTTTCAGTGGAGCTGGAAACGCAGCGTGCATCACGATCCTGGGCACAACTTTCCCTGTGCTTTATAGATTGTAAAAAGATTACCGATTAAATAGAAACACTTAAGTGGGGTGCGAAGTAAACTGGCGAAGAAATTTCGGTTTAGCCGGCATCCGATTTGTTAGCCGTTTTGTAAAAAAATATCCGTTTTTGCTATTTGCCTTGTTTTCTTAAAATTCAAATATGTATATGTATATCGAGCCCTAACCGCCAAAAGAATGTAAGCGACATTTTTTTTTTTTAATTTTCTTTTTGATACAGAATTGCATCTAGGTGCTCTGGGGGTATTTCTGCATCAAAAAGAAAATTTTTTTAAAATATGTCGCCTGCGTTTTTTTAGCGGTTAGGGCTCGATATGTTTCTATTTTTGACTAAGCAACCCAAAATCTTTTAGAAATGGCTACTAGCCTTATCACGGAGAAAATTCTCATGTCAGGCAGGGTAATATAAAATTGGGCCGATTTCGCTTATTTTTATTTTAAACGAATACATTTTTTCTAAAGAAGGCCGTAGGGGGGATTTTCTTCATACAATGTTTGTTATGAATGTCTTAAATTTAAGTGTGAAGTTTTATTCGCAAACTTAGAAAATAACAAATTATTTCACTGTTTGCTTAACACGCGTTTCTGTTTGGATATAGTGCCAACACACAGAATAAATATTGCAGATAGTTATTGTCTTCCCAGATAGCGCATATTCAATTCTGCCTAAGTTACAAAACATCATTGCTGCCCACTTCATACACATATGTATTTTTTTAAAAAAACTTTTTTGTTGAGAACTTATTTAAATTCCAACAAGTAAGAAAGTCTAAGTTCGGGCGGAGCCGAACATTAAATACCCGGCGCAATTATTAAATATATGTTTTCCACCTTTCCGAAAGCTACGATAAGCCGGGGTGTATAAATTTTAAGTAAATTAGGGTCCTTAAATTTCGAAATATTGCAGTTTCAAGCATTTCTGAAATATACCGTTATATGAAAAGCGGTCGTAATTTTAGTCCGATTTCAATAATTTTCAACGCTTTGCTTTTATGTGGCAAGCACAATAACCATACCGAGTTTGGTTCAAATTGCTAGAACGGTTAGCGAGATACATATATGTGATCATAAGTGGGCGGTGGCACGCCCATTTTCCAAACTTGTATCATAAGCGTATTTCTTGGCAAAAAATTGTTGCAACCATCAATTTTGAATAAATTAGCTTTAATATTTACTGATTTATCGAGGATTTCGTATTTTTCTAAATTGCCGTTATATGGGATGTGGGCGTGGTTATTGTCCGATTTTAAAAATTTTCGGCCATTTGGTATGTTGTAGCAGGACCAACAACTGTGCCAAGCTTGGAAGAAATTGGTGCAGCGGTTACCAAGATATACACATGTAACCATAAGTAGGCGTGGCTACGCCCATTTGCCAAAATTTTTTAATATTCTTATTTCTCGTCTAAAACTCATTGTAAATATCAATGTTGAGTGAATTATCTTCAGTAGTTACTAAAATATCGCACTTTTCGTATTTCTGAAAATTACCGTTATATGGGAGGTAGGCGTGGTTATTGTCCGATTTCGCCCATTTTCAATACCATCCGTCCTATGCCCAAAAGAAGTCCACGTACCAAGTTTCGTTAAGATATTAAACAAATTAAAATAAAAGAGCACAAATATCTATGTAAAGAGCAAAACTCTCTGGGAACTCTAGAAGATATCTGCCGGTCATATGACTGGTCATCTGAATGGGAGATCTGCAGCCTTTTGGGATCATATTTTACATCAAAATTGAAGGGATTTCTGAAAAATCTGACCAGTTCTTTTGTGTTAATGTGCTTTTGCATCCCTTGTCAAGGTCTTAGGTTGACTGCCTTAAAATTTAAGAAAAAATTTTACAGCGTTTATTATGCATATTGGTTTTTATTTGAGTGTATTAAGAATCGGTCAATCTGAAAAGCTCTTCTCTTGTTTCAGTGAATGTAAACAAAAGTATTTTATGACGTCAGCGATTGGATGGATGTTGTCAAATCGACGAAGAGAGGGTTAGCGGTCCGCGCATGGAGCGACCTTTATTTTCTGGATCGTGATTACAATCGTGAATGTTTCAATTGGAGCGCGCATAGTTAAGACCAAACCGAATATACACGCAAATGGTTCAGACTAAACGGCGAAGTCGATTTCTATTTGAGAAACTACCCAGTAGAAATTTTATGCATACGACATTGCTTTTGGTGGCATGAGCTTGCTGCTGTGTATACATGCCAGTATAAATGAACCTTCATTTCCATGTAACACGCGTGGTTTCTCAGAGCGTATGCGTACTCTAAAGGTGTTCTTACACGATGTGTATTTGCATGTGTACATGCCACTTTTTACATATGGTAATGCCAACATAAACTGTAAAGGCAAATTAGATTTGTTTCTGTACAAAGCAGATGCACGTACATACGAAATAGAAATCTTTCTATTTTCATCTGACACACAGATAGAATCATCTGAGTTTAATTTATTTCGTTTTCAAAGAAAGTATTTTTAAATACTAAAATAGAGACTGTCAATGTGGCAGACATACGCAATTACATATGGATTGAAAAAGTCACATTTACAGATGCAAATACATATCGTGTAGGAACACCTTAACCATACACTTGTACTACTGCTGTATACATATGGCTGTATTAATGTTTCAAACATACAAAAATGCATTAATGGAACAGTATTAAAGCATTCTTACAAGATATGTATCCCCATATGTAAATGCTACTTTTGTGATACATTTTAATATACGGAGACATACAAAAAAGTAGCACTTACATACGCAAATGCATATCTTGTAAAAGCCCGTTTGTGCTGAAAATAGTACCGCACAACACGTCCGTTCACTAAAAGTTTTGTACAAAACTGAAAATATTACAAAAATTCCACTTCAAATTTACAAAGAGATGTACTTAAAACAACGACAACGTACATTCGCCTGCACTTCGCTAGAATTTGAATTTATTCGTGGAAATTCATGACTACGCATGAATTGTTCATACTAATTCACTCATAAGCAACACTCTAAAAAATCTGTTTAAAAATGCGACTATAAATCGAGTATATTGTTGTTTATTTTTAAATTTTTTTAGTAAATTTACACGATAAATATGTATTTTTCTCGTTTACACATTTTCGTGGGTAAAAATTTTTTTTGTTAGTGGCTTTACACAATTCTAAGGGTGAAATCAAACAGCAGATGTGTATTTTGTAGCTTGTACACACTTTCTTAGTAAATTTACGCACACCACAGCAGCTATATTACACTCTAAAAAGTCCGAAATTTAAACAAACTATTCGTTGAATAATCGAGCATGTAATTTCGCGAATAATAAGGTAGGAAATCAGTAACCTACCTTTTAGGTAGGAAATCTACACAATTTTTTTTACAGTGAAGCATTCTTCATGAATGCATACTACCGATTTCTACTGGGTATTAAACTCGACATGAGTGCTTCAAAGCATACCTTCACCGATTCAAACACGAATCGGACCCCATATGTGACTACTGCGGAGGAGATGTAATAGAAGACGTCTTTTTTGAGTGTATGCGACATGACAGTACCAGATGCAAGCTTCGCAACATATCTGGCGAGAGTTTCACGCCTGAGTCACTCGTGGAAGATATGCTGCAAAGGAGCGAAAAATGCAATAGCAGAGGCGTTAAAGGGGCTAAGCGCCGACTAACTACCTTTTTCCCTCACGATGTAGTGCTTGACGTCATTCCCGTAGAGTGCGGAGTTTTTCTTGGTTTTATAGGTACACTTGAGAGCCCCTGAAAAAACTGTTAAAGTATAAACAGAACGAGTTCGCTGAGTAAGTTTCGTCAGACGGCGCGATGCCGACGAGTGATATTCGCTCAACATTTCGTCAAGTAAAACTGAACCGGAACGATAATTTAGCGCAACTACAAATATTGTGGAGTATTGTCCTTAAGAAAATGCTAGTTTGAAAATAAGAAAAGCTTGAAAATTTCGAAGCTAAACGACAAAGAAAAAAGCTAGATCTAGCTTAAAAAAGGCTAAACTGGCAACACTGCACAGCTTCAATTACAAACGTCTATGTACGCTTTGTTCTTCTCTATGCGCTCTCCCATTGGAACACTGAAAATAAAATTTCGTAAAAGTGCTACGAAAATCTTTCGTAGTGTTGGTTTTTGTACAATGTACGAAACTTTCGTTCATAATACGAACACATTTTTCACAACGAAACAAGATTATGAACCATACGTAAATATAACGAAAGGACTTTCGTAAGGCATTTTTTCAGTACAATTTACGAAATCTTACGTTTATTTTACGAAACACATTCGTAAAGCACTGAACAAATCTCTGTACGAATAATTTTGTATATTGTAGGAAGGCATTCGTAATATTTACGTATGGTTTTAAATTTATGAAATCTACAATTCTGTATTCGTACAATTTAGTTAATACTTTCGTACAAAGTACTAATGCAGAAACATGTTTTTTAAATTCGTACAACATAACAATATTTTCGTACAATATACTCGCAGTTTAATATTTCATCACATTTTTTGTATCGCGTGTCATTGCGGAATTAATTGTTGGCTGCTGTGAAACGTATAATATTTTTTTAATTAAAAGGGATTTGCTGGATAAAAAAAAACAGTACAAAATTAAATATTAAAGTTGTGGATATACTATGCTTTTAAGCATCCAATGTTTTTAACATCGCCTACGCTGCGCCTTGCACTGCAATGTGGGACTTGATAAATATGCAATTTCATCAGTTACCTATCAACCGCAAGCCTAAGCCAGGAGCACTACTTAATGTAATTAAAAGTAAGTACATGTATGACTTTTCACTGAAATTTGCTTTTCAGGCGCCTTATAATTTTTCTTTAATTTATAGTCGTCAAGGAAACAAACATCGATGAAGCTGCGAATCTGTCAAGTGCCTCTACATAAAAATATTGTAATTTAAGAAAGTAAAACCAGTATTTTTTATATTCTTTCATATTTTATATCTTATTATATTTAGTTTTGTTGAGACTTTAACACTTTGCATCAATATACTTTATTGAATGAAGCGTAAGCAATAAAAAATATGTAGTATAGAACCTATTCGTATGCATATAAATAAAAGACTTAAGTTTTATTATAGGTAAAATAACCCTTTTTATAAACTCTAAACTACAGTGTAGTCAGAACGTAGAACGTATGATTGCTTTTATTATTAACACTATAAAAAACATGACTAAAATAATAGCGCAACACTTTCATTATATTTTAATCAATAATGTTAAGCGTTTTTGCAAAACGTTTTGTTAAACAAAAAACGCCTAAAATTAACGATAAAAACAAAATAAATGTGTTGTGTTATAATTCGTAATATGTTTTTTACAGTGTGGAGAATGAAAGGATTTTGCTACGAAACAAGCGCAGATTTTACGAAAGTAATTTCGTTAAATATACGAATTATTTCTGTGCATTTTACAAAAATTTCGTAAAAAACTAAAGAAATAGTACGAATTTTTTTAGTAAATAGTACGAAGTTCTTTAGTAAATAATACTAAATTCTTTAGTAAATAGTACTAAAAGTTTGATGCCTCATATTTTCGTAGTATGTACGAAAACGGTTTTGTACAATCAACGAGAACTTTCGTGGCTCAAAATGACGAAAAATTTCGTAAGATTTACGCAAGTTTTCGTTATACTTACGCAGATTTTATTTTCAGTGTTAACGTATGCGTTTGAAATCGATGATTTGCTCGATGCTCTTTGCTCGCCGCTCCACTATGTTTTACCCTTAGAAGCAGAGGATACTGGCTTTTACACAATATGTCAAATCCGACACCTTTTCCTAATGACAACAACGTTTTTTACAACAGTTTTTTCGCTCTACTGCAAAGTAGCGACGATATTAGCACGGAGCACACTGGAGAAGTGAAACTTACGTTACTTATCTATTTTGTCTTATAATCAATGTATACATACACAGATCTGCTTTTGCTTAAGGTTATATTTTTTCTCTTTTTTCTGTCTAGATCCCTACCTCTACTCCTGTTCGTTTTAATAACATTCATGTTATTCGGGTTTTCTATTATCTTCACTTTTATCTTTATACTCTATCAATAACAAAATCGATAATAACGTCCAACAAAATATCGATAACAAACCCGATAGAAATATCGGTAACAATCGATGACAAATTCGATACAAATTTCAATAGCAACATCGATAACACCATTGGTAGCAAAATCGATAAATATCGATAACAAAACCGATAAATATTGATAACCAAATCGATAAATATCGATAACAAAATCGATAAATATCGATAACAAAATCGATAAATATCGATAACAAAATTGATAAATATCGGTAACAAAACCGATAACAAGGTAGATAAATATCGATAACAAAATCGATAAATATCGATAACATAGTCGATAACAAAATCGATAAAAAATATCGCTAACAAAATATTTAAAAATATCGATTACCAAATCGATAAAAATATCAATTATTACATCGATAGTTTCCGAAAATGTCGATAGAAAAATTGGTAACAATATCAATAAAATATCGATAATTCTCGAGAATCCCGAAAATATCTAAAATCGCAAAATAGTTCCCAGATTGAGTCTCTGTGTCTGTCTCTATATCCTTTCCACTTTAGGTACCTCTATTTTAATCTTTCTTCCCCTATCTTCGTCTTTACTTTTATCGGTATCCTCATCCTCATCTTTGTTTATACTTGTATGTTTATCATTTTCTTCATCTACATGTTCCCCTTCACCTTTGCCTATATATATATATATAAGTAAAGTGTTTAAATTTACCTTGGTCTTCATTTTTGGCTTTATCTTTACGCATCTTTGTTTTTGTTTTTATTTTTACCTTTGCCTTTATCCTTTTGTATATCTATGTACGTACTCACCTTTACTTTCATTCTTGTATTGGTCTTTTTCTAAGTTTTATTCTTTAACCTTTAATTAGCAATTTTTTTTCTTAAATTAATACCATATGCATACACACAAGAAGCACTTGTTTCAGCCCCAACCATTTCCGTTGCATCATTTCCGTGTGCAATTTCCCCTGAATTTGCCAATTTACTCCCAACCAACCAACCGCCGCTAAAGAAGTTTCACTTCAAAAACTAAAAATGCGTCTGATCAAAAGATGATTGTACCTAAAATCTAGTGACTGTACCTAATATACCTTTAAGTCAGGATTTTTTTTCGGGAGGGGGAGGGGGGGTTCTGGCAAAATATTTTTTTATTTTTTCACTTTTATATCAACATATTTTGATTAAAAGAAAAAATAAAATAAAATTATAAAAATAAAATATTTCACACAAACAACAAAAAATTTAATCGATAATCGCATGAAGCTATTGCCTGAAAATTTTAAAATTTACTTAGCAGCATTGTGCTACTATGATAGACGGCCGAGTAATCATAGCCAACTTATGTACAGTAGACTGCATCACTGCCCATACAAAAAAAAGCGGTACTGTTTTTCCACTGGAATTATAAAATCTATGTATTATATTTTAAGACTTCCACCAAAATATCTCGCAAAAATTTTTCTTAAACCAATCTTTGAAAAAAGTTAAAAAACAGCATCAAAAATCTCATTATACAATTGATACAATTTTTTAACCCCCCTATTGCGAATGTCGACTGGCAGTAGATAAACGAGTGTGTGTGTCGCTTAGTCGCTCAATTAGCGACTGTGAATACTTTTTAATCGCTCATCCTTCTATTGCTGTTTTTTAGTCGTTGGAGCTTGCGTTTATAAAATTTACATAAGAAAGTGTTACTATAATGGATAAAAAGTAAGTCAACTAAACTGGAACTTGTAAAAAATTATGAATTGTACATATGTATGTATGTGTCTGAATTACAGATCAAAAATTGTAAGCAACAAAAGGCAACTTGCGCGATTGGTCGAGCTGATGCAAGAGTATGAGGACATTGGCAAGGAATTTTCGGAAAGAGTAGGGGCGGTAGCTCCGCTTCTATTGTGAAAGATATGCAATATATCTTGTGCATATAACTCCGGCTACGTCATCCACAGTATTTTTGCGCAGAACCAACATCAAAGTTTCCAAAAAATTGCATTAATTATTAATCAACTAGTGCTCGGAAATTTGAAATCTTTATTTTAAATTAAAGTTTAATTCTTTCACTACTCTTGTATGCTGAAGTTTTTAAACTCGGGTCACGCGTTTGGACACAAATACCCAACATCATTGTACAAATAGCTAAACCGTACCGTATTTCTTAAACTTCCATTAAGTTTATTAATGAGGAAAACAGCTTTTCCTGCAAATCCTGTAAAACCTGCAAACCGTGAAGCATCTGGAACGTAACTCCTATTCATAAAATTCACATATGTACATACACTTCATCTTCCAACTCCAAGGGGTCGCCGAATTTCGTAATTCCTTCCTTGCTTTAGCCAACTCTACTAATCCATTAGTTTCCACATCATCTTCCTTATCACTAAACCATATTTCAGCTGTATCAATTTTTAAATTTTATAATAAAAGCAATTATTTAAAAAATTATGTAAATGAAACACTAAAGAAACAAATTTGTTATTGTTATTTTTTTGGCCTTATAACAATTATATTCAACAATTTATATTGAGCTCGAGGCCATTTTTTAAATGAAAATTTATTGTGGAAAAGCAGCAATAATTTGAAAAAATGGTAGAAGTGATAGCTATTTCGGAAATCACCACATTTCCTCATCAGACTTCTTTCAGTAGGATTCGAACCGACGATCCCACTGACTCAGCCAGTTGCCTATGCACCGTGCTAAGTACGCCTTGTAAATTATCATTTGCTTTTTTCCACTATTTTCATTTTTGTTATGCCAACACAATCAAGCGCTGCAATTCACTTGATCATGTGGTTGTTGGTCTTGTTGGTTTTTGCTAATAATTCTATTTTTAGAATGTTTAACTTTTAGGTGTGCTCGTCCTTAAGTTATTTGTTTTTGTTATTTTTTTGGCCTTATAACAATTATATTCAACAATTTATATTGAGCTCGAGGCCATTTTTTAAATGAAAATTTATTGTGGAAAAGCAGCAATAATTTGAAAAAATGGTAGAAGTGATAGCTATTTCGGAAATCACCACATTTCCTCATCAGACTTCTTTCAGTAGGATTCGAACCGACGATCCCACTGACTCAGCCAGTTGCCTATGCACCGAGCTAAGTACGCCTTGTAAATTATCGTTTGCTTTTTTCCACTATTTTCGTTTTTGTTATGCCAACACAATCAAGCGCAGCTATTCCGCTGCAATTCACTTGATCATGTGGTTGTTGGTATTGTTGGTTTTTGCTAATAATTCTATTTTTAGAATGTTTAACTTTTAGGTGTGCTCGTCCTTAAGTTATTTGTTTTTGTTATTTTTTTGGCCTTATAACAATTATATTCAATTTATATACTGATGAGGAAATGTGGTGATTTCCGAAATAGCTATCACTTCTACCATTTTTTAAAATTATTGCTGCTTTTCCACAATAAATTTTCATTTAAAAAAATGGCCTCGAGCTCAATATAAATTGTTGAATATAATTGTTATAAGGCCAAAAAAATAACAAAAACAAATAACTTAAGGACGAGCACACCTAAAAGTTAAACATTCTAAAAATAGAATTATTAGCAAAAACCAACAATACCAACAACCACATGATCAAGTGAATTGCAGCGGGATAGCTGCGCTTGATTGTGTTGAAGTCTGATTAGGAAATGTGGTGATTTCCAAAATAGCTATCACTTTTCCATTTTTTCAAATTATTGCTGCTTTTCCACAATAAATTTTCATTTAAAAAATGGCCTCGAGCTCAATATAAATTGTTGAATAAAGAAACAAATGTAAACAAACAAAAAGCTGTTTACAATTCAGTCAACCATTCACAATAGTACAAATTTTTATCGACCAAGTTACACAATAGCAAAATAAAAGATGATCGACTCGATCGAGAAATTTCTATTCTACTGCCAGTCGACACTCGCAAAAGGGGCCTAATATTTTTATGTACACTGCCGGAACAAAGTACTGGCACAGCAATTTTTTCACAATATATGCAACAATTTTTATTCTAATATTTTCCCGCCAATTGGGTTCATTCAACAACAAAAAACATAAAAATATATAAGTAATTCCTAAACTAAATCAGCAAATTTTCATCAAAATTTTCAACTTTTTAATCAGATGAGTAAGCAGTTTTGCAGCCCATTAAATTCTAGCAAAAAAATGCAAGTTCGGAGTAAGTCAAAAATGGCGTTGATTTTTGAGATATTTTTTTTGTTGAAGGTGTTTTGCATTTTTTCCATATAAAGTATTTTCGAAAAAAATTTTTTGTATGAAAGGGACTACGTGAAAAAAAATTTCCAAAAATCAACGGTAATTCCTAGCTACTTAAAACTTGCACATTATTATAATAAAACTGATTGGGCTACAAATCTGCATACTCATCTGATTAAAAAGTTTAACATTTTCATGAAAATTTGCTCGCGAGTTTTGCGCAAAGTTTAGGAATTACATTTTTATGTTTTTTGTTGTAGAATGAACCATGTTTTTATACGAAATTAGCGGAAAAATATTAGAATAAAAACTGTTGCATATATTGTGAAAAATTTGCTGTGCCAATACTTTGTTCCGGCAGTGTAGATTTTTTAAGCTTAAACTGTTTTGTCATCTGAGGGGACTTTTTCCAAAAAATCCTTTAAGAAACTATTTTGACCACAAAAATAAAAATGTCCCCTTTTTTGTTTTATACCAATAGCCGAATATAGAAATGTACCAATCTGTACAAATGGACCTATCGAGTGCCACTGCCTTAAAAATTTATGCAATTAAAAAAAAATTAACAAATTTTCGTAAAAACTTTGAGTTTTTTAATTAGATTCTGAGTATGCAGTTTTGTAGCCCATTGATTTCTAGTAAATAGAATAAAGAACAAGTTTCAAATTGCTAAAAACTACGATTTATTTTTTAGAATTTTTGAAAAAGATCGAAATTTTTACGAAAGTTTGTTGAATTTTTTTTTAATATTGCACAAATTTGGAAACTTGAATTCACGCGTTTTTTTTTAAGAATGAACTATATTTTTATAAAAAAAAATAACCAAAATTAAATAACAACGAAAATAATACGTTAAAACTTGGCAAAAAGTGGTTCGGCAATAATTTCTTGATAACGTTATGTATTTTTTAATATCTTTAATTGGACATGCACATTGTACATAAATGAAGTACAGAACAAAATTAAAAAATATATGCCGTTTTGCCTTGTTTCAAAGCACATTTTGCCTTTTTCCAAGTTCCGAGTGCATTAAAATCCTACATTTCTACATTTCGAGTGGGGGGGGGGGGTCAGAACACCTACAACACACACCCCCCCCCAAACAATTTCAAGGAATAAGCAGCAGTGCTGCCAATTGTTTGGCATATTTTAACAAAGTTGATCTGAAACCCAACTAAAGCTAAATGGCATTTAAACAACAATCCACAATTAAACTTAAGTGCCGTTTAAATATTCATTTGAAATTGGCCCTTAGACTATAATATCCTTACTTTTGACGACAAAACTCAGCCTTAGAGAGCCTTTACTTACTGACTTGCTTACTTTTTATTTTTATAACCAATTTACCAAGCTCAGGAAGAAACAAACAGTAACTCAAGGCATTTTTCGTTTTAATAAGACCCGATAAATAAGTTGCTTAATTTTAACGGGATTTGTTAAACTTTTTGAAAGATTTTTTTAAACTTTATTTTTCGGGCGCGGCAACACTGTACGTGATGCTCGACTTCTACGAGTATGTGCAGCAATGCTGGAATGTGTGTGCAAAGTGTATTGTTCAAACCAGGGATTCTTAAACTTTTAAGATGATGGAAGCCTTACTAAACACCTTTCATTTTAGGGTGTGGGGTTCCATCACTAAAAATCAAAGGCTGTGCAATTTAAATATGAATAAAAACTTTTACTAGAAAAAGTATACATACTTTAAATTTTAATGTGAAAAACGAAATTGTTTCACTGTTATTAATTATTGTATTAAATAGTAGTTCGATATAATGTCTGAAAGCTGTAGCGCATTTCTGGGGTTGCATCAAATTTCGACCTGAATTTGTTTTTTGTATAAGTGTAAGCTGAAAATCCTGTTGACAGAGTGCGTGGTAACAGAAGGAATCAAAGGCAAGATGGCGTTTTTATCGACTCCATGATATTTACTCTTAACACTAACCCAAAACTCTTTCAGATACACAGATTAAAATGCGTGTTTCAATGTCGAAGTCCTCTGAAGGTGTATGAATGCTTCGTAAATGGATTTTGTACCAAACCGATATTACTACTACCATTCGAAAAATAATCTGACAAAGATTTCAAGTGATTTACCAAGTTCCCAGCTTTGACATTTCTTATTTCATATGGCAATTCATCGCGTTTCTTGTAGAAAGTTGTATATCATCCTTTGGGTATAGCGGCCAACAACACATACCGGTTAGAAAAAAAAACAAGCTGTCAAGCGCAAGCTCAGCACTCTTATGTAGGTATGGCGCTCAGTACGGCGATCATACCAACTACGAGTACATATGTATGTAAGCTTGAAAATATATAATTGCGTCTCGATCAAGCTGTTTATAGAACTTTTCTTTCTGTATGGAACTCAAACCGGCCGCCGTGCTTATTTAAACCAAAATTAATTTCTCGGAACCCCGGTGACTTTTGTACGGAACCCTTGGGTTCCATGAAGCTTTAGGAAGCTCTGGTTTAAACTGTGTCAGCACATCTGCTTACATACTCCTGCATTCACAATAAGCATGGAACGAGCTCGTGACATTTGAAGTAATTGAGAAGTTGAATAAAAGTTTAAAGGGCATTCAACTTGCAGTGGGTCTCAGCTAGAGATGGGCACGGGCCTAAATTTTCAGGCCCGGCCCGGTACGAGTGCCAAATCAACTTTCAAAAACACGCACGAGCCCGCACGGTAAGAATTTTAGCGGGGCCCGGCCCGGCCCGGCACGACGGGACACGTCCAAGCCCGGAAAGAAAGGGCCAACTTTTATTGTATGTATAAATATGTACATATTTTTAGTTTTGTGTTTATGAACATACTTATGTATATTTGCTTAAGTGAATCAAGTTTTTACATCAAAGATTTTTATAATGGGGCGTATTCTTGTTTTCGTGCGAATCGAAAATCATGAAATTTTCCTATCATTTTCTATACAAAAATTGAAAATTTTCGATTCGTACGAAATCTAGAATATGCCTCAATATATTTTCTGGGAAGTAGAAAAAGTGGAAGGTATTTTATGTACAGATATGTAAACAAAACTACTAAGTATCTTATTTTTTCTATCGGTTTCCGAATATTTCTTATTTTGCTTTTCTCTTATCAAAAGAGTTTTAATATGTACTAAGTATTTTTTTTTGTATAAAAACAAAAGCTTATCTAAATTTGTAGTATTGGCAACGGGCTTTTACGTGCTTATTCGTGCTTTTATGAAATTTTACTGAACGCCCATGCACGCACGAGTTCGTGCTGAGAGCAAATATTCCGGCCCGTATCCGCGGGCTAGTCTCAGTCTAGTCTCAGCTTTGACTTGGATTTGTCGCACGCGCATTGAGTCATTAAAATTGAGTTCGTTGTTCATGCAGCTGTGCCACACGCTAACTGATTGATCATTGAGTGGGTTACAAGCACTGTTGCCAAGTTGGTGGTTTTCGCACCAAATTTAGTGCTTTTCTTTATTCAAAACGCAAAAAGTTTTGATTTTGGTGCTAGGTGCGTTTTTTGGTGCTTTTTCTTTTAGTAAATCTTGAAAAAAAAATACGAAGCTAAATTAATAGCAATCGTAAATATTTTAGCACTTTACAAAAATGGAAACATAATCATGGCACAATGACTATCGTAAGCGAGCGTATAGGGAAATCAAATTTCGTTATGTTTCAGGTGTCAAACAGTCGGAAAGAAAAGTTCTTTATGTTTTTTAGTTCACGAGATCATAAGAGACTGCAGTGTAGATTTCAACTACCACATAAAGGCATGTTCTGCAAACCTCACGATTTCAAATCGGTACGATTTGCAAAGTATGGTTTTATATATGTAATCAAAGTATTAGATGTTTCAAATGCAAAGTGCCAGAATCACATCATTTGCGTTATATCCATCGATTTAGTGCCAAATTTTTCCCTCTTTGTTATTAATCCCTCGAAATAGATTTTGTAAATCGCACCGGTTTGAAATCGTACGATTTGCAGAAAATGCCTGATAGTTCATGAAACTTTATTTTTGTTTTTGCTCTCGTTTGACAGTAATTGTAGAAAAAATTATGCAAAACGAAGGAAAGTTTAACATATAAACACTCGGGAATAAATTATAAATTTTTCTTGAATCTAAGCGAAGCGACAACGCTGTAAATTGCCGAAAATAAGAAAATAAGAACAACAATGTTATCGTCGCTTGTTCGAAAATATTTGCATTTATGGAAAACAGAAAAAATTCGACTGTCGCACAGTGAAATGTCCAGCGAACTCAAAGCTGGTTAGTATTTTTAATAATATGTGCTGAGCAACCCGTTGAATCCATTTAATTCAACGAATTCGATCGTGGCTTGTTCTAACAGTTATGAGTTGATAACTTTCTTAACAATTTTTTTTTTTTTTATGGAAACTTTAAATTATAGCAGTAATTTCTGGTTTAGTGTTACTTCTTAAAGATGTAAAATGATGATTTCATATGAAATATTACATAATAAAATTTTGTTGCCAAATTATGAATATCTTAATAACACGGATTAATGTTCAAGAAATATTTTTTTTTTTCAAAAAGGTATATTTAACTAATTTGTAGGGCCGAGTAGGATCTTCATTCCTTTACCAAAAAGTAATGCAAGGGGTCCGTTAAGGATCTACGAAAAGAAAAGCCGCGCATCTCGCGCCAAAAGGAGTGGCGACCACTTTAATTACACTAGACCAACTTTAGCAGTTGTTAATGTAATTTTTCTATATTTAACATCATATTACTTATAAGATGTGTCTTGACAAACCTGAAGTCAATTTTCAAAAACCGAAAATAACGAATCCAATATGGTGTCCCAGAATTAAAAGAATTACTGAATTTTCATGAAATTTGGTATTTTGAGGTTCTTAAGTTCGCTTATTATTATTTTTGAAATTTGCTATTTAGAGGTTCGCATTCATGGCAACTCCGAAGGCTGTTATCGGAAGTTATCGTTACCGGATATTACGCCCTTCCTTACTGGACACATCTGTTATTCTTCTGTATCTAATATGGCGCCCAAGAATTTAAAAAATTACTAAATTTTCATGACATTTGGTATTGCCTTTGGTATGCCTTTGCCAGTAGCGCATTTTTCTGAGGAAGCCCAGGAGGCTCGCAACAAAGACCTCAGATGGTATCGCGAGCATAACACTCGAAAAATTACCAGGAAGGAGCCTAACGAAGATTTATTTCACATGTTAATTATAACATCTGATTCTGTTATATCCAGTATGAGATAACCTACTCTTCGAAAAGCAGATGCCATTTCCGAAAAAGTTATCAGTCTTTTGCGCGAACCAACTCATAACGCATCAGTTTTTGTTGAAAGTGACAGAGATGAGTGAAAAAATATTTCGTCATTTCTATTTTAATTTGTTGTCTGTAATATAAGTTAATACAGGGTGTTTGATAGACGTTTGAACATACGTGAACTGGTGATAGTTGGGGCCATCTGCTATGTGTTCCGCCCAGAAATTTCAACCAGGCCCCCAAGGTTTTATATTTTTTTTTTTAATTTTTCATTTACAAAAATTCAAACCTGAATAACGTTATTTAAAAATGAGAAAACTTTAGTTTTGGAAATCTCCAATTTGGTATAAAATAAAAAAAAATATAAAAAAATTTGTTCAGCTGAACATATAGCAGGCGGCGCCAACTATCCCCCATTTATAAATATAATTATTGTTATTAATTCATTATTTGATCATAAATTCGTTTTAAATATGTTCGAGCAAATATAATAAATCAGTAATTTTGCTTAACAAATATATTGTGTTACTCAACTAAAAATGACGTGAGATTTGACAGATTTCAACTGAAAAATTTGAATGTAATATAGAACTCGAGATCAGTGAGCCTTAAAATGTTGTACGTTTACTTCTTGGGAAATTCTCCTTATTTTTAGAGAAATTGACAGCTTATTCGACAGCTGTCAAATCTCAAGGTTTTGATTTCACGTAAAATTCGTGACTAGCGTGTCTAAAACCATTACCAGTAGCATTTAAAAAACATTTTCATCAGAAAAATTAACAGTCAATTTGACAGCGGTCAACTCTCAAATCTTTAATTTGACGTAAAATTCGTGATCATCATGTTTAAAAACCTTATCAGTAACGTTTTAAAAATATTCTTCAATTTTTATAAGAATTGGCAGTTTGTTTGACATCTGTCGACTGTCAAACTTTTAATTTGACATAAAATTCGTGACTAGCGTGCCTAAAAACCTAATAAGTGGTTATAA
>NW_023458556.1:113219853-113234876 GCF_013731165.1 Rhagoletis pomonella | reverse complement strand
TTATACTAAAATTGAATGGGCTAAAAACTGGGTACTTAACTTATTTCTAAAGAGTGTAAATTGCAATACTTGGATGGAAATTTGCAGAGTTTTCTTTAATTTTGCATAAGATTTGGAACTCTAATTTTTGGGGTTTTTGGTGTAGAATTAACCATATTTTTATAAAAAATTAAGGAAAAATAAAACATTTAAAAAATAGTTGCCGGTATTGTAAAAACTTCGCTGTACCTAAACTTTATTGACTGACTGTATATCTTATTTACATTAAGTACGACAAAAACTTTCAAAGTACTTCATATACATATAAGCTTAAAATGAACTGAATATACTTTGAAATCAATATGCTTAAATTTAGACAAGTCCCTGTAGGGAAACGAACTAGTGCGGAACTGGTTCGGTTCTAGTGCGTTTGGAACCATGACTAGTACGCGTTAATTCTCTTTTGCATGCTAGCGACTGGCCAATTTAACATTGCGATGTCCTAGGAAGTGTCAATTGTCCCCCGTTGCATCCCTTTGGCTCTAGTTCCGAACCAGTTCCAAATTCGACAGATGAGATCTAGTTGTTTCTGCATCCCCTTTTCTTTAGTTCCAAACCAGTTCCTAATTCGACAGATGATATCTAGTTCGATCTGCATCCATTTTTTATACTTCCCAACCTGTTATAAATTCGTCACCTTAGATCTACATTTCTAATCAGGCTTGTCGAAACATTTTCCTTCTATATTAAATACGATCGGTTGAAGGAAGGACAACACAATCACAAATGTTTAAACGCATTTATTAAAAATTTATAAACCACATTAGTAGTAGTAATAGTATTAAACTTAAGTAGTAAGTAAAAAACAAAAGTGCGTTCTGCTTAAAAGTAAAAATATTAGTTCACTTTGTCTTACTTGTCTAAATCTAAGCATATTGATTTTTAAGTAAATTCAGTTCTTTTTAAGCTTATATGTATATGAAGAACTTCGAAAGTTTTTGTCGTACTTAACTTAAATAAGATATACAGTCAGTCAATAAAGTTTAGGTACAGTGAAGTTTTTACAATACTGGCAACTATTTTTTAAATATTTTATTTTCCCCTAATTTTTTATAAAAATATTGTTAATTTTACACCAAAAACCCCAAAAATCAGAGTTCCAAACCTTATGCAAAATTAAAGAAAACTGCGAATTTCCATCCAAGTATTGCAATTTACACTCTTTAGAAAAAAGTTAAGTACTCAGTTATTAGCCCATTCAATTTTAGTATAACAAAGTGCAAGTTTGAGGTAGCTAGGACTTACCATTGATATTTAGCAATTTTTTTTTTGTTGTTTGGTAAGTCCTAGCTTCCTCACACTTGCACTTCATTATACTAAAATTGAATGGACGAAAAAACTTTTTCTAGAGAGCGTAAATAGAAAGTGAATTATTTTAATGAAATTTTGCAGAATTTTCTTAAATCTTGCACAAGGTTTGGAACTCTGATTTTTGAGGATTTTGTTGTAGAATTGACCATATTTTTATAAAAAATTACCGAAAACTAAACTATTAAAAAAATAGTTGCCCGTATTGTAAAAAATTCGTTGTACCTAAACTTTATTGACAGACTCTATTAAGGTAGCTGTGGTGGATTGCACAAAAAAACTTATTTGTCTTTTCTTAAAAAAAAAGGTAGCTCTGGTGGCTTGCATTTTTAAATAAATTTAGTGAGAAAGTGGTAATTATTTTGACACTTTTTTTTAAATGCCTCTTATTCTGCAACTGCATTGCCTTTCTCAATTGTCCTTCAGGATCTTGGCCTTTGTTTATGGAATCACTAAGTATAATGATTATTAAACAACTCAAAAACTATACCAGCGTGATAACCGACGTATCCTTTTGAGAGGTAGCCGCACCCTTATAAAAGGAATAAGACCCAAAGTTTTCAGGTAAAAATTTCAGTAGGCTGCGTCTTTATGGCCTTTTCAATTTAATAAATTATCATTATTTTTAAGTGCAAAAATAAAACTGAAAATTAATGATAATCTCTGCACGAAAAAATAAAAATCATAAAATAATCATTATTTGTAATCCCAAAAATAAAAATCAAATAATAATTATTTCCGTTTGAGCGAAAAAATAAAACTCAATAATAATTCATAAAATATTATTAAATGCTGATTTAAATTATTTTACTCATAATGATTACCTTCCCTGCTTTTAGAATTTAAAATAGAATAGTTTAGTGAAAGTACCACATGTCACTGCTTTTGGACTGGTGCGGAACTAGTTACTATCGGACTGGTTCGTTTTTGGCAATAAAGAACTAGTACTGAACTAGAAATCTGGTTCACTAGTTCGTGTTTTCCCTACAGGGGGTGCTCGCTGTTAGAATTTGGACTGGTGCGGAACTAGTTACTATCGGACTGGTTCGTTTTTGGCAATAAAGAACTAGTACTGAACTAGAAATCTGGTTCACTAGTTCGTGTTTTCCCTACAGGGGGTTCTCGCTGTTAGAATCCAGACGGTCCCAAGATGTTGAAATGTTAACACATATTTTGGTTTTGTATTACCAAGCTATGAAAAAGCATCTGCGAAATGCACAATAGAAGCGTGTTTGAACGAAAAAGCCGCCGAACACATATCTATGTAAAGTAAACAAGCCCCCTGCTGCATCCCTTTTTCGATAGTTCCGAACTAGTTCTAAATTCGACAAATAATTTCTAGTTCGTTCTGTATCTCTTTTTCTATAGTTCCGAACCAGTTCTAAATTCGTCACTGTAGATATAGATTTCTAGTGAAAAAACTGAAAAAAGTTAGTTTTTTAAAAGTACCACTTTTCGCCGATATTGAACTGGTGGGGATCTAGCTCCTATCGGACTAGTTCCTTTTTGACGATAAAGACCTAGTACGAAACTAGAAATTTGATTCACTAGTCCGTGGTTTCCCTGCAGGGTTCATACATACATATATATGTAAACATATATATATGTATACATACATACGTGCATTCAAACATACATATATACATATGTAGGTACTCGTACCCGTCGTGCGTCGCTTTATTTCTTTTTTCCCCTTCCCTATACTACCTATATCTTCCTTTTCACTCATGTAACGTTTTCAGTTTTAAAAATTTCACTCTCAATTTTTGCGTACCGCCGCCTAAGAAGTTTCACTTCAAAAATGAAAAATTATGCTGTAAAAACGCAAGGAAGTTAAAAACCGAATATCCGCCAAATAAGTCGGATTAAAAAAGGGGCACGAATAATTTTTTAACTCCACTCAAATAAAAGAGCAGTGGGATCTTTCATTGACCACCAGGCACATTTTAGGAAACTCCAATTGCATAAAATGGAAAGGAGCGGTGTGTAAGCTTGTGTTGAAGCCACATCACAGAAATAGCGCTTAGACTTAGCCCTAAAACACATGCCCGCCTTGCAACACTTCACCCAATTTCCCAATTTGAACTGTGTAATCTTCCGATTAAAATGATGTGCGCGCCCTAATACTATCTCGGCTTCATAGTTGCCTTCTCCCTGCTGTATTTTGGCTACTGCAAAAAGAAAGTGGAGAAATAAAACACTCCGATATCAACAGTCACCGCGCGCACACGGGAAAACTGCTATCAAAAAGTTGGACGGCAACAAATAGACATTTATATGTACATGTACAAAGCTGAGCTCTATTGTCACAAATAAAAAATATCAACTTAGTTCAGCTTACCCAGTAAGCTTCCTTATGGTACGATTTATTTCGACCATTTTAGTGTTATTAAGGGAATTCACTTTTGGCGTTTTAATAAAACAGTAAAAAGCATATCCTTAAAAAATAATTTTGCACTTGAATTATCAATAACTTACCAATGCTCAATTTAATGCAAAAAACTATTTATTTTTTCAATCCCTTAATATGCTTTCGACTTCCTTGTTCAGGTGCGTTTAAACGAATATCTACCGGTTTTTAGTAAAATATTTACAGTGCAATGATTTAAATATTACAACAAAAACCGAAAACTAATTTTTGCATACAATATAAACTGCCGATAGCTTGACGAACAATATGAGTTAGAATTTGTTGTGTGTAATCCATTGAGAAAGGAGGGAAAAGGTAGCAAAATTAAAATTAAGAGTGCGTTTATAGGAATGTGTAACACTGTAAATTCAAAATTTCAAGCAGGTGGCAACCGTCTTCAAAATATTTTCAAACTACTACCTTCTGAAACCCCACATCTTGACACCCATATGGTGATACATATTTCTGTTATTTAATTCCCTTAGTTCAAATTGAATTTGATTTTTTAAACATGTGGCAACCCTCATATAGATGAGTTAAGATACAAAGCTTTTCAAAACCATTTCGATTGATACCCTATTTTGTTCTAATTGATTTTATAATTTTTAAAAGGTGGCAACTCTTTTCAGAAAAGCAGAACTCTATTGCACATCTGCAGTCCAATCTTTTTAATTTGACACCTCATTTTGGCAAATCGAACAGTGCGGATATGATGGCATTGATTATTGAATAATTTGAACTTTATTGTTCAACAGCAACTCTTTTCAAAAAAATAAAACCAGCCTGCACTTCCACGGGCCAAGCGCTTTAATTTTTGATAATTGAGTGAACAGTGCAGATCTTATGTCCTGGACAAAAACCAAAGAGGTGCAATTTTTTTAGAGGCGAGTCAATTTTGATTATAACTACGGAACAATATATTTATTGTACAGCTGCGTCTAAATACACGGATATAAAATGCGTTAAATATATATGTGTGTATGTATGCACTATGTATTTTAAAATTAATTTCAAATCCAAGTGAATTTTACTTAGTAATTGATATCGGAACCCACGGGACTCGCGGTACAAATCTTCTAAAAGTCGGGATGGGCGAAAACGGGACATAAAAATTTAATGTCGGGATAGGCGGGATGGGGACTGAATATTTAGCCCCGTCCCCATCTCTAGTTTGGATCATTTTGGTTACTAGTGTTGGTTACAAAGAATCGCGGTCCTATATTAGTATCTAATCTAGACCCACTTTTTGCATTTATGATAAAAACATGTTTAAAAGTCTACCTAAGGTTCTCTTTACGCACTTTAAGTTTTATAAACCTTTACCATTGTATAGTTCTCACTTACTTTTAATAAATCTAAAGCCTTTGGTAGTAAGAAGATCTGTGCTCTCTTTGTCTTTTACGTTAGATGTTATTGATGGTGCCCCATTATTTTGGATACCATTAACTTAAATAATCGTCAGTAAACATTACGGAGGTTTTTGTTATTTTAATACCCCTCATACGCGCGCTATTAGGGAATTCAATATGATCTCAATAGTACAATAATCGATTTTTCCTGCTCGATAAATATTTTTATACTTGTGTCTGTCCGTCCGTATGTCCGTCCGTCTGTGCACACGATAACTCGAGGAAAAATTGAGATATCTTAAGAAACTTGGTATGTGTACTTATTTTCAGCGTTGGACGGATGGTATTGAAAATGGGCAAAATCGGACAATAACCACGCCTACTTCCCATATAACGGTATTTTTCAGAAATACACAAACGGCGATATTTTAGTTACTACTCAAGGTTATTAACTCAAAATTGGTATTTAAATTTTTTTTACGAAAAATAAGAATACGTTTGTGATAAAATTTTGGGAAATGGGCGTGGCACCGCCCACTTATACCCACATATCGCACATTTAATGATACGTATAACGAAGTATGTATTTCAAAATTTCCATTTTGTGGGAAAACGCAATCAAAGTTGTATCAATTCATACAGTTGGTATACAAAAAGACAGATGGAAAGACACATATCTTCGCCATATTTGGGAAGTTTTGTTATCTGTTGGACTGAACGTATTCTACTTATCAAGCTTATTACTTGCATAATGAAATCTCCAAAACCGTAAATTTTGAGTTACATCTCTATATTATTAAACGTGCGATATATGTACACTTAGGTCTCTTTTTATGCGGTACATGCGTTCCTCAGAAAGCCGCATAAAGAAGTTATTTACTTTCACACAAAAACAGGGGATGCGTTAAAGCATTTTCAAAAACCGCATACATTCAGATACTCCATGCAAAAAATTCAAAAAACCCGCATAAAAAAATCCAGTGAGGCATTATTGAGCAAAAAACAACTATTTATTTCTTCACTTAGACACTTATTATTCCATGTAAAACCGAACATTAATGAAATAAATAAAATTGTATCTGTATTTTAACCAAAAAAATAAAAAATAAAAATACCACAATAAATACATGAATTATGTAAGAATACATAAAAAAAATTTAGAAAAAAAGTTTTTTCTTAACAGCGGTCGCCCCTCGGCAGGCAATGGCAAACCTCCGAGTGTATTTCTGCCATGAAAAACAGGTTCTCGTAAAAATACAATCGCCGTTCGGAGTCGGCGTAAAACTGTAGGTCCCTCCCCTTTGTGCGACAACATCATGGCGCACACCACAAATTGGAGGAGAAGCTCGGCCAAACACTAACATATGTGTAAGCGCCAATCTATTATTATTATTATTATGTAAGAATACATAGACAAATTATTGATCAGAATCATTGTCTTTTACACACTGAAAAAAGTAATAAAAACTCTCAAAAAAGCAAAATCGCTACTGCGAAATAATGGTTTGAAAAACCGCATAAAAAATCCGCATAAAAAGAGACCTAAGTGTATATCGGTAACCGTTCTATCAATTTGTACCAAACTCGGTGTGATTATTGTGCTTGCCACATAAAAACAAACCGTTGAAAATTATTTAAATCGGACTAAAATTACGCCCAATTTTCGTATAACGGTAAATTTCAGAAATGCTTAAAACTTCGATATTTCGAAATTTAAGGACGCTAATTTAATCAAGATGTATACTAACAACAATCCCTTGAAACGAAGTAACACATATCCCTATATAAGTTTATCTCATTAAGTCTAACTGAACGTTGTATCGAAGATGTTTGAAATAGGGGTACAACCACCCTGCTAACCATGTACCGGTGGTTTTCAGAAAGGTGAAAAAACTATATTTAATACTTGCGACGGGTGTTTAATGTTCGGCTCCGACCGAACTTAGACTTTTTTACTTGCTTAGATATAATCTCTTCTAATCAGAAACTAAGTTTAATTTTGTTAACTAGCTTGTAAGCAACTTTTGTTTGTGTATAGACTGTATAAATAAATATAAGAATTTAGTACACGTATCTATCGAATCTGCCCAATAACAGTTGGCAAAGTACGAGTATTTGAATATATATGATACATGATATACATCGTGGGACACCATACTTTAAAAAACCAGCTAGAAATGTTCGTGTTAATACACATTCTATGAACCAGTGTTGCCACAAAAATTACCAAATTCCTCAAAAACAAATGAAAAGGCATTAAAATCCGAACAAATTACTGGAAATTTTCTTATTACAGATATGAGTATTGTGTACTGCATACTATTTACAGATATCTACTTAGTAAAATAATTAATTACATTCTCCAATTCAATTGGTACATTTGTTCTTGCGGTTCAAACAAGCAAGGAATGAAACCGATTCAAAATAACGTTCCGGTTTGGGTTTCGGTTTTGCCAAGTGTTTCGGTTTCGGTTTTGGTTTCGTTCTTCAAAATTTATTTCGGTTTTGGTTTCGGTTTCGTTCCGGTTTCGGTTTTTCACAGAAATTTTGTTGATATTATTTAAATCACAATGTCTTAGGGCCAATTGCACAATGCGTAGTTAACTCAGAATCGGGAGTTAACTACAGATTTTTGTACTGAAAATCTCTAGTTAACCGTCGATTCTGAGTTAACTACGCACTGTGAAATTGGCCCTTAAAGGTTGAGGAAAGAAAATTGAAAATTACAGTTCACTGATAATATCAACACTAGGTTCTTTCCCTAACAATCCGGACCGGATTTGGTAATTAGAGAATAAGAGAAACATTTTCTTTCAAAAATGGAACAAAGTCCAGAAGTACGGGAACGCAAAAATCACATTTCGTGCCCACAAGTCGAGAAACAGCTGATTCACGTTTTTCTTGTTTTTGTCACTTATACCATGTTCTGACCGACATCGGAAACATGTTTTCGTTGCTAAAACTGGTTTTCGACCTAAAACTTGTGTTTCCGTCCATGTAAAATCTGTCAAACGAAAACCAGTTTTCGCTGAAAACTACACAGATACACAGCAACAACGTCATCACCAGATTCACTTAAATGTTTCCTTTTTGCTGTAAAACTAAAGGTGTATGAAAACTAAAATATAATTGTTATTTTCGTCATATATTTACTACATAATTATGAAACCCCTTCATTTCTGTGTCCTTTACAACTATACACGTGAAAATGAAAATCAAAATGACTTCTTCCAAATAACCGATGCCAGATCCGAGATTTAATTTATTAGGCACCATTTTAGTAGCTTTTTGCGAAAAGTTACTTTGACATACTTATTTACTACTTAACAAGAATTTTAGCAAAATATTGCTGATTTTGGTTAAATAAATCATTTATTTCAAAGAAATTTTGATTTATTATTTTTGTAAATTTCTGGAAACCGATTGAAACCTGTGATTGAAATGGTTTCGGTATCGTTCCTTTTCAGGTTAAGATAACGGTTACGGTTTCGGTTTCGGTTTTGAAAAACGAAACGGTTTTAAACGGTTACGGTTTCGGTTTGGGTTTCGGTTTCATTCCTTGCAAACAAGTATCACCGTCATTTTTTATGCCTTGGTTTGTATATAATATTTCTGCAACTATATCAGTGCTCAATCTGGTCCTCAAGTCAGTCCTACACATTTTTTAACTACTACTTAAATATACGTTTTACTGAAGCATTAGAAAAGGGCTATATTAGTAATAAAGATATATATATATTTTTTTTTAATTGGGAAACTTATATGAACCTGAAGAATCCTTTAATTCAAAAACTTTTTTCCTATAATTTTCTGGATCTAATGAAGAATCAATATGAATATTCTTATGATCGAACAATGCGTGTTCTCTCCATTCGTCATCGAGATTTTACAAGTTCAAAATAAGTTGAAAATATAACGATGGAATGAAAAAAATTGTCGATAACATTTTGCATATTTAGCAGCAAATGCAGACGTGCTTACGAGCGAAAAACACCATACAAGCGGCTTGACAACTCAAGCGAAATATCCCTTTCCTTAAAGCTATTTATCTTGTGTATAGGGGTGTTTGAGGGAAATATGAACAACAATCACATTTTTTTGCTTTTCTGGCCGCCATGTTGACGTTTGATAAAACCGCTTACGTTGTGTATAGTAAAATCGCCTCATTCGCAACCACGATCCAGAAAATAAAGGTCGCGCCATTCGCGGACCGCTAACCCTCTCTTCGTCGATTTGACAGCATCCACCCAATCGCTGACGTCATAAAATACTTTTGTTTACATTCACTGTTGCCAACTTGATGCTTTTCGCACCAAATTTAGTGGGTATTCAAAACGCAAAAATTTTTGTGTTTGGTGCTTGGTGCGTTTTTGGTGCTTTTGTTTTTAGTTTGAAGACATCAAATTAGAACATCTTAAAAAAATGGAAGCAAAATTTATAGCAATCGTAAGTGTGGTAAGCAATTTTACAAAAATTTAAACAAAATCATGGCACAGTGACAATCATAAGCGACAACGAAATATGTGCAGCACCTTCAATCATGCCAGAAGAAATCGACCGTTGTGCAAGAAACATTGATTTTTATTAATTTGAATCGGCATCCCTACAATAAAATTATGTATTCATATAAAGACCATAAAATACACCAATAAAAATTTGGTGCTTTTTCAAATTCAAAACTTGGCAACACTGCCTTTTGTTCGATGCTTCCTCTTTTTATTATTACCTCCCTCTTATTAGCTCGGGATGTAATATTGATGCGCCTAAAAGATGCAACGATTTCTATTCTCAAGTTACATACCTGATGACAGTACGGATGGCAATTGTAATAGGGAGGTTTTAGTTTTTATACCCGAGCGCACTTGTGCACAAGGGTATTATAACTTTGTTCACATAACGGTTGTTTGTAACAGGCAAAATGAATCGAGATAGATATAGACAAATGTATACATAAATGATCAGAATGAAAAGAGAAATCGATTAAGCGGTGACTGTCTGTCCGTCCGTCCGTCCGTCCGTCCGTCTGTGCACACGATAACTCGAGTAAAAATTGAGATGTCTTAACGGAACTTCGTACATGCACTTCTTTTGGGCGTAGGACAGATGGTATTGAAAATGGGCGAAATCGGACAATAACCACGCCTACCTCCCATATAACGGTAATTTTCAGAAATACGAAAACTGCGATATTTTAGTAACTACTGAAGATAATTCACTCAAAATTGACATTTAGAATAACTTTTAGACGATAAATAAGAATATTAAAAATTTTTGAAAAATGGGCGTAGCCACGCCCACTTATAGTTACATGTGTATATTTTGGTAACCGCTGAACCAATTTCTTCCAAACTTGGCACAGTTGTTGACCCTGGTACAGCATACCAAATGGCCGAAAATTTTTAAAATCGGTAAATAACCACGCCCACATCCCATACAATGGTAATTTCGAGAAATACGAAATCCTCGATAAATCAGTAAATATTAAAGCTAATTTATTCAAAATTGACGGTTGCAACAATTCTTTATCACATTATGATAAAATTTTAGAAAATGGGCGTGGCACCGCCCACTTATAATCACATATATGTATATCGTTAACCGTTTTAGCAATTTGTACCAAACTCGGTATGGTTATTGTGCTTGCCACATAAAAGCGAACCGTTGAAAATTATTGAAATCGGACTAAAATTACGGCCGCTTTTCATATAACGGTAAATTTCAGAAATGCTTGAAATTTCAATATTTCGAAATTTAAGGATGCTAGTTTACTTAATATTTATACACCCGCTTATCATGTAGCGGTAGCTTTCGGAAAGGTGGAAAACATATATTTAATACTTGCGCCGGGTATTTAATGCTCGGCTCCGCCCGAACTTAGACTTTCTTACTTGTTTAAACTATAATTTTTCTTGTCGAGTTCGTCTTGCTCTCTCATTCTGGTATATTTTGACGTCACGGCCAGTTGCTCTCAGCTCGTTTCGCGCAATCTTGTATTCTATCATTCTTGATTCGCAACGGAATTTTCACCGAATGAGAACGCAAGAGAGAAAAACCCGAAGAAAACCAAACTCATTTACGTTAGTTGTGTTTGTTTACAAATTATCAAGTAACTAGCCAGCAACTCTCCAGTAACTTTATTTCCAAGAATTCGCTCTCATAGAAAAAACTTCCAAAAAAGTACGCAAACGCAAATCCAGTAATAAGTTGCAAGTTTGACGAACAGCTGATAAATTGGTTGTTTATTCGCAGCAAATTCCTAATAAAACAATATATTTTATATTTAAATAAGTTAATTTTTTGAATTTCAACAATAAAAACCTACAAACAGTTTCCTTATAAGTTTAAATGTTTTTTGCTATTTTATGGCCTTATAACAATTAATTGGCCTTAATGAAAAACTTATTGTGGGAAAGCAACAATAATTTGAAAAAATGGTAGAAGTGATAGCTAAATATTTCGGAAATCACCACATTTCCTCATCAGACTTCTTTCAGTAGGATTCGAACCGACAAACCCACTGACTCAGCCAGTTGCCTACGCACTGTGCTAAGTTCGCCTTGTAAATTATTGTTGCTTTTTTCCCACTTTTTCATTTGTTAAGCCAACACAATCAAGCGCAGTTTGTTAAAAAAAATACGTGAACATGTATGGTATATGGGGTATGGAGAAAGGGATATTTCCAGCAGTAAACGTTTTAGTGTGGGCCACAATGATATCTTTTAAATAAGGCAGATCGGAATGTGCGCTCTCCGGGAAGACAATACCTGTAATTTTTGTACCTTGGTTTCAAACCCATTTATTTATTATTTATTTCATGGTAGGAGAGCTTCTCAAACAATATAGAAGCAATTTTTTCGATTCAAGTTGTTGAAAAGTTATGAATATCTAAATCCTGGGACTAATCCCGGATCCAGGGATTGTGAAAACGCCATCTCGAAAATCCCGGGATCGGAAAAAGTCGAATAATTAACATCCCTGCTACGCACTGTGCTAAGTTCGCCTTGCGAATTATTGTTGCTTTTTCCCACTTTTTCATTTGTTAAGCCAACACAATCAAGCGCAGCTATTTCGCTGCAATTCACACTTGATCAAGTGGTTGTTGGTTTTTTTGTTAATAATTCTCTTTTTAGAAGTCTGATGAGGAATTGTGGTGATTTCCGATCATTTCTACCATTTTTTCAAATTATTGTTGCCTTCCCACAATAAGTTTTTCATTAAAAATGGCCTCAAGGTCAATAAAAATTGTTGAATATAATTGTTATAAGGCCATAAAATAACAAAAAAGAAATAACTTAAGGACGAGCACACCTAAAAGTTAAGCATTCTAAAAATAGAATTATTAACAAAAACCAACAAAACCAACAACCACATGATCAAGTGTGAATTGCAGCGGAATACCTGCGCTTGATTGTGTTGGCTTAACAAATGAAAAAGTGGGAAAAAAGCAACAATAATTCACAAGGCGAACTTAGCACAGTGCGTAGGCAACTGGCTGAGTCTTCTACCATTTTTTCAAATTATTGTTGCTTTCCCACAATAAGTTTTCCATTAAAAACGGCCTCAAGCGCAATAAAAATTGTTGAATATATAAGTTTAAATTTCATCCAGCAACATGCGATCAGCTGTTTTTCGTACTGGCAAATTCTTACATGTAAAAATTTATCCAGTAAAATCCAGTAAAAACTTGCAACTTCAACTGTAATTTTTCGCTCTCTCAATTTCCTCTACTTTGCAAGTTTTTGCGTACGAAAACGCCAAAACATGAAAATTCGTAAAAACTTTTACTGGATTTTACTGGAAATGAGTACACAAACACAACTATTGTGAACCGGAAGGAAACTAAAATTATTTGCTTGAACTATTCATGTTTGCATGGTGTATGGCGAAATGGGAAAAGTAGGTTTGAAGAATGATTGGCATGCCGCTTGTGTGGTGTGTTTTGCTATTTATAAAACTACGGAAAGCTTTTTGTTCAAAAATTTCCAAAGCAATTTAACAACTCTGTTGTGTAAAACATGACTCTATTTGTTATCTGCAAATATATCGAGATAAAATTCCTCAAAATAAAAGTCCTCAAAAAATACTCAAGCGCTCCCGAAATTCCTCACGTTTTGAGGAATTATTCACAAAGTGGTCACATTGCTTGGGAATGAGGTATTTGAGTTTTGTACTCATTAGTTCATAAGCTGAAGAAAAATTTGTGTTATTGTTTTCTTTTTTAAATAAAAGCCTATTAAAATGTATAAACCGCCTTTTACTTAAACTCATTCATTATTAGATATTTAAAGAAATTTCTTATCAATAACTGCCATAAAATATTAATTTTTTTATTTTATTTTATTAATGGGGTATGCCCAAGGCGTATTTAACAGGTGATAACAGCACCCTTTTATTTTTCTTCGCCTCACGGCTTCATATGTCAAAAGGCTGCTGTTGATTGGTTGGAGCAGTTGACTGTTTATTCTTTTCTGTTCTCTTTCACATCCTTCGTATGAAATTTTTGACAGTCCTCGCCGCAAAATCAAAAACAAAATACATGTATATTTTGTTATTGGCGTACCGATACCACCTTATTGAATACACCTTGGGGTATGTCAAACCCCACCTAGTATGGCATGTGAGATTTAGTCACCTACTATACGGAGGGTTAATTGCTCATTGAATGGCAAACTTTGCATGTTGTCAAACAAAAATAATTAAAATATATCGCACACCGTCTGCAAAAGAGTCACAACTCAAAATTTGGCATTTTTGAGATTATGCGCTAAAAATGTACGCAGAGCTTTTATTTACCTTTCAGCAAAAGCTGGAGCAAATTTTTGTTATAATTTATTTAAAAAAAAAAACCTAAGTTAAAGTTGCCCTTGCCCTTATGATTATCATGTGCTAAGAAATAGTTTTTCGCATTTTCTGACAAACGTATTATTTTGAGTTGTGACTCTTTCGAAGACGGTGTGCGATATGTACATATGCAAGCAACCTTTTCGAACTGAACCCAGTCGGAAAAGTAGTAATGCATTACATGCGTGATAAATAATGTAATGTATTTATTATGAGCCCTAGATTCTATTACTGTTTAATATGTAATCAGCATTCTAATGTATCTAAAAAGTCCCAAAAATTTCATATTAAATCACATTCATTTCTCGATACTAGGTAATGCAAAATTGAATGCCTCACATGCAAAAATGTATTTTCGAATGTTAAAAGGGTTGTTTACTGATTATTTTTTTCGATTCCCTGCAGAAAATCTGGCTAGCCTAGAACTAGCATAGAACTAGACCTTTTGCCGACAGTACCAGTTCTAGCTCAATACCCAAGCAATGCTTTCAACTGTCCAGTTTTACACGGCGATGTCATTGGCGGTGGCAATTGTCGCCCAGTGCATTACTTTGCAGCCAGTTTTTAACCGGTTCCATTTTGGACAGTTTTTTTATAAGAAAACGTTTTTGCGATTCGATTTTTTAACATTTTTTTCGTTTTTTCTTTTCTTTTACAGATTCCGTTTTTGTTACATATTTTATAAAAAAAATATATATATATATTGTAAGCTGCACGCAACAATTTAAATTCATTAAATTTGAAAACTCACAACTGCCTCCACCGCGATTTGAACTCGCGACCAACGATGGTTGAGTCGTAGGTCTTCTCGCTGAGCTACTTTGGTATTGTACGAGTAGTGAGCATTTGCACATTTACACCGCAAGTTTCAACTGTCCCGCACTACATTCCTTTTGCACTAGTTCACAGATAGTTCTGAGATATGTAGTTCGGAACTAGCGCTTTGTCAGACTGTCTCTAAATTTTACTGCAGGGTTACTATACATTACATTTTCCCACTGGGAATACATGCATACATATGTATGTATGTATGTATATACATAGCAATGCAGTAGCTGCATGTATGTACCAAAAAA
>NW_023458556.1:113218576-113219753 GCF_013731165.1 Rhagoletis pomonella | reverse complement strand
CCGCCATCTATCGGGCAAGTTTGCTTGTATCCCCTGGAGCCAATCCTCCCCAGCAAAAAGTTCGCCGCCACTAGCTAACCGCTCACCTTTTGTGTTTTTTTTTGCCGCCACCAGCATAATGTATAAGTGCATAAATTAAAACAACTTAGCTATAAAGTAACATTAGTGAGGCCCTCAGCCGCCATAGAAAATAATTTTTTTTTGATTTCGTGCTCAAGTGTTAGGACTTGCAACTTTGGTTTTAAATTCATAAGTATAAAGAAGGAAAAAAAATGTAATAATGTACTGCAACTATTAACTTAAGAAAAAAAATGTTTGCTTAGAAAAAGGAACAAAAAAAAAAATGTAATTAAATTAGAGGAAGAAGGTGCACCTTAATGCATGCAGCTAGTAATACTTGATTACATACATACGTTTATACACTAACGCAACCATACACTCATGATTATGCCCGCTTCTATTGCATTTCAATGGGAGGTGGGCGTATTAGTGGGCGTGTTATTGTAATTTTTGCATGAAACATTTTAAATGATATAAATTACAGTAATATCGAATTTGAAGGTTGTATTTAATATATTTTAGAAAATATGGCACTTTTTATGTTGAGGTAGTATGGGTGATGGGGTTAAAAGTGGGCCAAAGTTCAATTTTTATTTCAAATAATGTTTGTAACTATATAACATTCAAGTATACCAAAATTGAAAGTTATACCTAAAGTATTACGGACAATACGGCATTTTACAAATTTCGACTGTATGGCAGGTGGGCGTAAAAGTGGGCGAATTTTCTTAATTTTTTTTTAAAAACCGGAATTGTCTCAAAAATAACCTGTGCAAAATTTCAGAGCTCTACAATGACTCCTTGTATTTAATGCCGGCGTTGTCTCACTGTGCGGCATTGATAGGGAAAAAGGTATTGGAAAAGATAGGAAGGCACTGGAAGGATAAGGAGGGCATTGGAAGTGAAAGGAAGGCATTGGAAGGGAAAGGAAGGGATTAGAAAGGATTGGAAGGCATTCGAAGGGGGAGGAAGGCATACAAAAGTATAGGGAAATATTGGAAGGGAAACGAAGGCACTCGAAGGGATGGGAAGTTATTGGATGGGATCGGAAGGGATAGGAAGCCAATGGAAGGGACTGGAAGGGATAGGACGGCATTGAAAGAGATAGGAAGGCATT
>NW_023458556.1:113216630-113218566 GCF_013731165.1 Rhagoletis pomonella | reverse complement strand
AATGCAGTGTAAGAAATAGGAAGGCATTTGAAGGGATAGTAGAGCATTGTGTATAAGTTAACTAAATTCAAAATTGCAAGTAGGTGAAACCATCTTCAAAATATTTTTAAAGTACTACCTCCTGAAACTCCTTATTTAACTCCCTTAATTCAAATTGAATTTGATTAGTTAAAGAGGTGGCAACCGTCATACAGTTAATTTAGGAAGCAACATTGGAAGAAATAGGAAGGCATTGGAAAGGATAGGTTGGCATAGGAAGGCATTGGAAGGGATAGTAAGGCATTGGAAGGGAGAGGAAGGTGGTGGAAGAGATAGGAGGGCATTTGAAGGGCCTGGAAGTCATTGGAAGGGATAGGAATGTACTGGAAGAGATACGATGTGTTTGGAAGGGATAGGAAGGCATTCGAAGGCATTACAAGGGATAGGAAGGAACCGGAAGGATTAGGAACGCATTGGAAGGGATATGACAGTATTGGAAGGGATAGGAAGGAATAGAACGGCATATGAAGGCATCGGAAAGCATTGGAAGTGATAGGAAGGCATAGGAAGGCATTGGAATAGATAGGAAGGGATAGAAAGGTATTGGAAGGGATAGGAAGGAATAGAATGGCATAGGAGGGCATTGGAAAGCTTTGGAAGGGATAGGAAGGCATTGGAAGAGATAGGAATGGATGAAAAGGCATAGACGGCATTGGAAGAGATAGGAAAGCATTGGCAGAAATAGAAAGTCATTTGATGGTACTGGAAAGGATAGGAAGGTATTGTAACGGATAAGAAGGCATTTGGATGGGAAAGGAAAGCATTCTAAGAGATTAGAAGGCATTACAAGGATTAGGAAGGCAGTGAAAGTGATTGGAAGGCATTGGTTGAAATTGATACGGAAGTTTTGAAAAGGCCTTGGATACCGTCAGTCAGAAATTTACCAAAAGTTAATTTAGGATGCCACAATAAAAATATGAGCTTAAGGGAAGGTAATTTTGCAGGCTTTGCATGTACATTTGTACATATTTCTACATTTTTGTGTTGGGATATTGGTACAAAACAAAAAAATTGTATTGGGGATGGTAAGAAAGCTGTGAAACAGAAACGGGTACCTCGAGAGCAATGAATTTTTAAACCTCTCACATTTGTAACTTATTAAAAAATTGGTGTTTTATTGGTAGTAGTTAAAGTGCTTTTGGTGGGTTAATTCTTTAACAAATCCCGTGTAAATCCAAGTTTCAAACTTTGTGCAATATTCAAAAAAAAAATTCAACAAACGCTAGTAAAAATTTCGATAATTTTTAACTAGATTTCCTAAAAAGATTCTGAGTATGCAGTTTCAGTCTATTGAATTCCAGTAGAATAAAATACAAGTTTCAAATTTATGTAAAATATACCTTTTTCGATTTTTTTTTGAAGATGTTACAGCTTTCTTCCATATAAAAATAAACTGTTTGTATTCGTTATAACCACTTATTAGGTTTTTAGGCACGCTAGTCACGAATTTTATTCTCAAATAAGGGACTGAGGCAAACAGACTTATTGGGATTATAGAAATATGGAATATCAAAATATGGATGTCAAACGAAAGTGTTAAGAAATTTTTACTTTGACCACTAATAACATTTTTGAGGTGTTGCAAGGGATAGGAGGGCATTGGAAGGGATAGGTAGGCATTGGAATGGATAGGAAGGCATTGGAAGGCATTGGATGGGATTGGAAGGCATTCGAAGGGATAGGAAGGCATTGGAAGGGATAAGAAGGTATTGGAAGGGAGAGGAAGGCATTGGAAGGGATAGGGTGGAATTGGAAGGAACAGGAAGGCATCGGAAGTGACTGTAAGGTATAGGCAGGAATAGGAAGGCATTGGAAGGGATAGGAAGGCGTTGGAAGGGATAGGACGGCATGCACAGTGAGACAGCCCAATAGTAACCGCGGCAAAAAATGGTTTTTG
>NW_023458556.1:113213687-113216530 GCF_013731165.1 Rhagoletis pomonella | reverse complement strand
TTCTATAATCCCAATAAGTCTGTTTGCCTCAGTCCCTTATTTGAGAAGCTGTCTAAGGTGATTGTCGATTATGAAAATATCATACTTTGTGGTGATTTTAACATAAATGTTCTTGTTCGTGATTCGCTAAGTCCTCGTTCTTTGATAACGTCTCAAGTATTGGTCTTTCTGTTGTCAACACCACGGTGCCTGCTAGGTACAGCACCAACTGTAACCCTAATCTTCTTGTCTATTTTGTCGTTTCCGATCGCTCTTCTGTGTTAAGGTTTGATCAGATTTCTTTTATTTCTGACCACGATTTAATTTTTTGTTCCCTTGACATTAATTTTAATGTCAGTAAAGCAGAAAAAATATATGCCTATAGGGACTTTCGCTCACTTGACTTGAGTGCTCTATACTTAGAACTAGATAATGTTAATTGGTGTGACTGTTGGTATTATGAGTCTGTGAATGATAAACTTGATTTTGTATCTAATTTTCTCTTTATAACGCTCACGTTCCACTACGATATGCCAAAACTACTTAGTGTCCATGGTTTACCTCCAAAGTCCTAAGGGCCATACAATTTCGTAGCAAAACGTACCGCAAATGGAAGAGAAGTCGTACTAGCGCGAATAGGGATGCTTTTCGCGCAGCAAGGAATAAAGCCACTTCAATTATTAGAGCTGGAAAGCAGCGTTTCTTTGCAGCCAAGCTGGATCCTTCTCTCCCTTCTGCTACTTTGTGGCGAAATATTAAAAACCTTCGTATAAATTCCAAGAACCAACCTAAGTGTATGTTAAATGTTGATATTTTGAATGACGCTTTTCTGTGCAGTGCTTCGTCTAACGGTTGCTTGTCAATACTTGTTCCATCTGCTTCGGCCTTTTACTCTGACGTACCTTTCGAGTTCTCAACGGTATCGGAAGACGACGTGTATAGATGCATTTTGAAAATTAAGTCGAATGCAGTTGGAGAGGATGGGTTGCCCATCAGATTTATAAAATTAGTAATGCCTTACATTATAAAACCATTGACTCATATAATTAACCACTGTTTTACTACATCTTGTTTCCCAAACTTATGGAAAGTTGCCTCTGTTTGTCCTGTTGCTAAAAACAAAAATGCGCGTTCCCCGTGTGATTTTCGTCCGATTAGTGTCCTGCCTGTTTTGTCGAAAGTGCTAGAGTATTTAATGTCTGAGCAAATTTCCTCTCACATGTCTACCAAAAACTTGTTGTCACCTTACCTCAGGCTTTAGGAGAGGGCATTGATGTTCAACAGCGATGGTTAAAATTATAGACGATTTGCGAATTTCTTTCGACAAAGGTCACATATCCCTGCTGTGTTTACTTGACTTTTCAAAAGCATTTGACTCAGTTGCACATTCACTGCTTTGTTCAAAGCTTTCTTATTACTTTGGTTTTGGTAAAAATGCACTGTCGCTAATGAGGAGTTACTTAACGGGTAGAACTCAACGTGTTAAGGTTGGCTCGGTAGCCTCGCAGGCTAAACCTCTGATGAGTGGTGTTCCCCAGGGGTCCATTTTAGGTCCTCTATTATTTAGTGCCTTTATAAATGATATTTTCTCTACCTGACAATATGTAAACATGCACGCATATGCAGATGACATCCAGATATATTTGTCCGGACAAATTAATGATGTGGTCAGACTTAGTTGTAATCTGAACAAGGACCTATGCTCCATCTCTCGATGGGCTGCGAATAACGGCCTTTGTCTCAACCCCCTAAAATCGTATGTTCTGCCTGTCTGCAAAACAAGAATAAGTTTTAGCAGCATTCTATCTCTTTGCCTTGATAACAATCCTTTAAAGCTGGTTGAAAAAATAACTAATTTAGGTTTTGTTATAAATACTAGCCTTAGCTGTGCTGACCACATCAACTCCATCGCGTGCAAAATATATTGCACCCTAAGAAATCTTTGTCATTCTGCATCATATACTCCTATGCCCATTTGAAAAAAACTTGCTCGTCAATTAGTTCTTCCCATCATCACTTACTCTGAGGTGGTTTATAGCAAGCTTGATTCTAGGTCATCTCATAAAATTGATACCTCATTCAATCATATTACGCGTTATGGTTTTGGAATACGAAAGTTTGACCACATATCTGCTTGGAGATGTAGCTTATTGGGCTGCGAGTTAACCGTTTACTTGAAAGCTAGAAATTGCATATTTCTCTTCAGGCTGTTATCTACAAAGACTCCACTTTACTTATATGAAAAATTAATCGTTCCTAAGTCTGAACGCTCTTATAATTTAATTGTACCTCAGTTTAACTATAAAAACTCCACTAGGCTGTTTTTTGTCAATGCTATGAGAGTGTGGAACTCTATTCCTGCCACTATTAGGAGCAAAATCAACAAAAGCAAGTACAAGAATGTATTATATAATTACTTTTCTAAAACTTGATTACCCATCTCATATTAACTAAGTTCTGTGCTGACCTACGAGTCTGCGTAATTTTTAAGGTGTACCAGTCTTTTAATTTGTTTGTTTTTCCTTTTGGATTTGTTTTTTTTTGGTTTAATATCTCTATTTCATTGTTTAAATTATAATTTCTGTTGTTATACCTCCATGTTGTGCTAAAAAAGATGTTTGTAAATCTTATTGTACTAATGCTTCAAATTGAAATTAATTGAAATTGAAATTAATATATCTTATGTGTAAGTTAACTACAGTGGTACACATTCCTATAAACGCACTCTTAATTTTAATTTTGCTCCTCTCCGTCCTTTCTCAATGGATTACCCACAACAAATTCTTACCCATATTGTTCGTCAAGCTATCGGCAGTTTTTATTGTATGCAAAAATTTGTATTCGTTGTTGTTGTAATATTTAAA
>NW_023458556.1:113210642-113213677 GCF_013731165.1 Rhagoletis pomonella | reverse complement strand
AAAGTCTAAGCGGTAGAAGTTATAGCAGCTATTTCGGAGATCACCACATCTCCTCATCAGACTTCTTTTTTCTAGACTTCAGCAGGGATCGAACCTGCGTAATCGATGTTCAAAGTCAGAAGCGTTAACCACTGAGCTATGTACACCCCGTAAACTCTTGTTGCTAATTCATTTTCTTTATTCAACCAGCTACTATCAAGTGCAGCTGATTTGCCGCTATTTAAACTTGACAGCGTGGTTGTTGTTGTCAATTCTATACATCCATTTGATTATATGCTTTTTTTTTGTTTTTTGTATAGTTTCAGGCAGGCTCTTCCTAAACTATGTATTTGTCAATGTTATTGTGGCTTATTAACATTTTATTATTTTAATATTTTTATTGAGCTTTGTACCACAGTTGTTTATTAGGAAAAATTGATCGGAGATCACCACATCTCCTCATCAGACTTCTTTTTTCTAGACTTCAGCAGGGATCGAACCTGCGTAATCGATGTTCAAAGTCAGAAGAAGAAGTGGTTAACGCTATAAAAACATAAAATTACCTTATAAATTAAAAGCATAAGTATCACATGTATGCGTAGTCCAATTCACGAAATCATTTCATCGATCTGAGTAAAAACTAAGTGCATAAACTCTATTTCGCGTTAATTGAAATCATGAAGTGGTGTTCATTCATTCAGTTGCTACTCAAACGCATGAAATGATTTCATGAATTGGCCTACGCATAATGGTAGTAAATGACAGAAGGAATTACAACAAACACATCCTTTTGACATAATGCAAACCGAAAACGTTGGTTCAAATCAATCCGCAATCAAGTTGGACGTTTTGCCCACAAACATTGCAATTTGCGAGCAGTCGCATTGTAAAATCTCATTTTTACAATTTCATAGTTTCGGCTTACATTTATAAAATTCAACGAAAGCACGTACCTATTTCGGCCGAGTTATCCATTTTCGGTTATTTAGTGTACAAAATAAACGCAAATTAAATGAGTTTGTACAACATGGCCATTAATGTAGCGATAAGTTTTAACAACTTGCCAGAAAATCCAAATTTTTTGATCTTTCATACAACCAAGACATAAATTCATTCAGCAGGCCCACAAACGGTGCAATCTAGAGCAAAATAACACCAAGTTGAACCAACACTCGCTACGTTTATGGCTTTCTTTAAGAAACATCGGGCGAAAATTTCAACTGCTCCTGTAACACTACCTTATATAAGTTGGCCTTGCTATCATCCTCACATATGTTCATCAGAGTATAACAACGAAGGACGAGTTAATACAAGGAGATAGCGCGAGCACAAAACTACTCTAGAAAATTACACGCACAATGACAAACATGAACAAATGTACAACAAACACATAATTTTTGACAATCAGTACAGTTCGCATTTATATCAACGAGCAGTCTATTAGATTTGTTTTCGTTTGTACTACATATGTGCATTAAAGTGGTCCAAAAATGTATGTAAAAAAAATAAGATCGCATTTTTAATGCCGGCAGCCCCTAGGATTGTTCTATACCAAAAAAAATTATACCCCTATTTTTTTATTTTGAAATAAAAAAAAATAGGGTGTGCTCAAAGCGCTCAAAGTTTTCAATGTATTTTATATGGGGAAAAAACAACTTTTCGTAGAAATAGTGTTTAATTTTTGAAAATCAATATTTTTCGATCGGAAAACTTTGCTTATCTTCAGGAGATTCCCGGTAATAATACCCAATTGTTCCTTTAACAATTTTTTCATGGTGACTATATTTTATGGGTCCTTGAAAATGCAATGGGGGGACCAATAAAAAATATTTAATCATAAAAAATGGTTAAATAAACAATTGGATATCAATATTTGAAGTCTCCTGAAGAGAACCACAGTTTTACGATTGAAAAATATTGATTTTCAAGAGTTTTATGCCATTTTTACGAAAATTTGATTTTTTCCCATATAAAATACATGGAAACCTTTGAGCGCTGTGAGCACTCCCTAAATATTTATTTATTTCAAAATAAAAAATAGGGGTATATTTATTTTCGGTTCAGAACAATCCTAGGGGGTGGCGGCATTAAAATTCCGACTTTATTATTTTGGACCACTCTAATGTGCATATATACATGTACACAAACATATGTACATACACAAACATATGTACATACATACAAATATATATACAACCATTCAAACATATGTACATACATGAAAACATTGCTGTCCATACCCTGTAAGGAAAACACGAACTAGGGAACCGGATTTCTAGTTCAGTACTAGTTCTTTTTCGCCAAAAACGAACCAGACCGACAGTAACTAGTTCCGCACCAGTCCAAAAGCAGTGAAATGTGGTACTTTCACTAAACTATTTTATTTTAAATTTTAAAAGCAGGGAAGGTAATCATTATGAGTAAAATAATTTAAATCAGCATTTAATCATTATTTTATGAATTATTATTGAGTTTTATTTTTTCGCTCAAACGGAAATAATTACACAGGTTTACAAAAAAAAAGTGTATGCATATTAAACCAAACCTATATATATATCCGTATGTTATTCGACACGCTGAATGCGAATCCGAAGTCCGTTAGTCTCCACCACGTCAGGTTCGTGGCCATTTGAAGGTCAAGTAGGGAAAAATTCAATGAATAAACCTGAAAATTCAATAAAATTCATCGGAATTTGACCTTGGGATGACCTTGGCATGACCTCCAGATGACCTTGAGGAATCAAGGGAGCTCCATACTCGGTTTCAGTCACAACAAAAACATTTTTTTTTTTTTGAATTTTTATTGAATAAATTGTATGTCCTATTTGACCTTCATATGACCTCGAAGCTGACATTATGGAGGTTAACGGACCTCGGATTCGGGTTCAGCGAATGTAAAACCTTATGTATATGAATTTTCAGGTTTACTCAATGAATTTTCCCTACTTGACCTTCAACTGACCACGAACTTGACGTGGTAGAGACCAACGGACTTCGGATTCGCATTCAGCGTGTCGAATAACATAGGGATATATAGGTTTGGTTTAATATGCATA
>NW_023458556.1:113210113-113210542 GCF_013731165.1 Rhagoletis pomonella | reverse complement strand
GTGAATGTCGATGATATCTGCCAGTACATTGGCATTCATTTATACATATCGGTTTATCGCTCCCCGAATTTAGAGAGGTAGTTAATGAAGAATGCATTCGAACCCATTCGCAAAACGATGCCATTGAAACGGTTTGAAGTCATAAAAAGATTCCCGTCGTTCCGAGATGGGGATGGACGCAATGACCGCCTTTTTTATCCGTTATGCTGGTCTTGTGAGCTACACTCAAACGCGTTCGGTTGGTGGCCCATCTTCAACAAGTCAACCTTCTACTCCACAAGATGAGTCGCAACCTGCTGCTCTGAGTGTTGGCAGAAAATCTGTATATCATGTTGATGACGTTCGTTTCAATGGTAACAATCAACTTCCTAAATGGCTCGAGAAAGTGGAAAGAATGGTGCAAATTTTGTAAAAAGTCGCAAACTCAAT
>NW_023458556.1:113207763-113210103 GCF_013731165.1 Rhagoletis pomonella | reverse complement strand
AAATACAGTTGCACACATTCCTATAAACTCACTCTTAATTTTAAATTTGCTACCTTCTCTCTCCTCTCTCAATGGATTACTCACAACAAATTCTAACTCATATTGTTCGTCAAACTATCGGCAGTTTATGTTGTATGCAAAAATTTGTTTTCGTTGTTGTTGTAATATTTAAATAATTCTACTGTAAATATTTTACTAAAAACCGGTACATATTCGTTTAAACGCACCTGAACAAGGAAGTCGAAAGCATATTAGTGATTGAAAAAATAAATAGTTTTTTTGCATTAACCCATTTACGCCCAAACAAAAACGGTTGAAATTTTATTATATCTAATTTTATTTATGTGATCATAAAAACTATTTTAAGCAAACTTAGGAATTAAAATTAACGAAGAAAGCTTCAAAGTTAACTTTTGGGAGTGTACTTTTTTTTAGTACAGCGGGCACTTATGCGTGCTAATTTTTAAAACATTAATTGACAAGGCATAACATTTTTTTTGCATCCTGTACATTGCCATATTATAACCTCATGACACAAAACACAGTTTAGCTGCTTGAGAAACTTGCCTGGGTTATGTCCGTTATGCCTTGGCTTTGGATATGCTACGATAGAACCGGATGGGTGGCTTTTAACAGCTAATTGGTCGAAAAGATAGACAGATAGATAGATAGATAGACTAGATATACTCATATTAAGCATGTACGCGGAGATTCATAACCCACCACCATTTCTTGCTACGAATACAAACACCTCACATTTTTGATAACAGCGATTTGACAACTCTATATCCAAGATGATCCTATGAGCTTCCAATGATATTTCCACAATATATGTCAAAGACTTAGTAATAACCCGCAGAACTTGCTATCACCCAGTTTTAGTAGCAAAATATAATCGAAATGTCGTTAAGAAATAAATATATACATATATAATAATAATAATAATAATAATAATAATAGTAATAATAATAATAATAATAATAATAATAATAATAGATTGGCGCTAACACATATGTTAGTGTTTGGACGAGCTTCTGCTCCGATTTGTGGCGTGCGCCTTGATGTCACACAAAAGGAGGGGCCTGGAGTTTTACGCCGACTCCGAACGGCGATTGTATTTTTATGAGAAGCTGGTTTTCATGGCAGAAATACACTCGGAAGTTTACCATTGCCTGCCGAGAGGCGACCGCTGTTAAGGAAACCCCTTTTTCTAAATTTTTTGCGATGTTGCTTTGATCAAAACTTAAACCCAGGCCCTGCGGAGTGGAAGCGCGCACTGCTTACCACTGCTTACCAGTACATATATATACAGTTCTAAAAAATTACTTCAGAAACTACCTGACGCTTTTGACAAAAACTCTGAATCATCATGTCACACAGAGGCCAGATTTTGAACATTTTATCGTTATACGTAATTGCAAGACCATTTTCAACTACGAGAAAGGTTCTCTTTTCAACTAACTCACTTTTTATAAGCTTTTATTTAACTTGGTCATCCCGCGCAAATCGAGGAAATTTCCAATCGATTTTAAACTAACTTCCCGACAAGTTAGAGACTTGAAATTTTCAGCATAGTTCCAATCACGATGACAATGCAATTTAAAATATAAATGAATTCCCTATATGGTCCAGGGGTCTTGATTCAAAGTCGGTCAAAAATTAGTAAAATTTATGGCTAACAGAGCGTAATTTGCCAAAGAACGTAAAACCAGAGCAAAGCTATTTATGGCAATTTCTAGATATCAACCTAGTCTAGATATGAACCTCGTTGTAGGCATCATATCAAGGAGATACAATTAGAAGACTCGAGAAGTTTCCCCGCCAGAAGAACTTTAATATTGCGCCTAAATATATGCCATGCTACAGCGGAAGTGGACGACACGCCATTTCTTTAAATGAAATTAACTGCTGCTATATGTATGTATGTACATATGTATGTTTATACAAAACGTAAGCAAACAACATTTTGCTTGCATAGTCTTCTGTTCTCTTTCATTGCAAGTTGAATTATTTTAATATCTATTGCAAAATTTTGTACATAAAATAAAATAAAACTATTTAATATACAACGCTTTTATAAATGGACTAAAAATTAGAAAATAAAGTAATGTAAAAAAAATATTTTTTTTAAAATAAGCTTTTATTTAACATGTTTAATCAAAGGAATAAAATAAAGTAGTGAAACAAAAGATTTTTTAGCAAGAAAATTTTGTCAAAACTGCACTAAAATGAATAAAATAAAATAAGTTAAGGTCTCGTTAAAGTTACTAAAAGCCATTTAGTGAAAGGAGTTATTCAAACTCTAATGAAAATTACTAACAATTTGTACTAATTTACTTC
>NW_023458556.1:113190056-113207663 GCF_013731165.1 Rhagoletis pomonella | reverse complement strand
TAATACATTACCCGTAGTCAAATTTAAAATCATTGATGGCTTTCTGCAGAATGTAGACACTAATGATCTCAGCAAACATCAAAAGTATCTTTTGCTCATCTCTCAAGCTATTCAAATAGGGGAATGTCCTCTTGATCTTGCTAAGGCAGATCCAGGTTTAATCTCTCACTCCCGTTGGCTAACAATAGCAAATAACATACTCAGATTGTATATAACAACACCAGAACCGTCTACTGCTTTATTTCAAATAGTTGAATTTACTCTTACATGTTATGTTCAAGTATGGTTTTCTATAAAAAAAAACATAGCTCAATATTAGATGGACCTAAAAATCTCTTCTTGATGATACAGGCATCAAAAAGCTTAACACAAAATAATGCTTATTTCGCGCATCCGGAGAACCTGCTGTTGTCCATGTGTCTGGATGAAAGAAAGAAGATTAGAGAGATTGCATTTAGGCGCATTTTAGAGGCTCGGACTAGCAAAGCACATGATAAAAAGAAGTCTGGAATACGCAACTTTATTATTCCGAAGTTAAACTTTGGCGCCCCTGAATACAGTGATTTAATTCATTGGAGTAATCAAATACTCCTTTCACCACCACTCTTAAGGAACGTTTCAAACGAGGAAATTTCCCGACTAATTGAATCACAAGAGATTCCATAGTGGGACTTTCGAAATATTCCCTGTCACACGCAAGCTGTGGAACGTTGTGTAAAACTGGTAACAGTGTCTGCAGAAAAAGTGGTGGGATTTGAAAATAGAGATGGATTGATCAGATCGACTCTAAACCCAGTTTACCCATTAAAAATGCTATAATTTTGTAAATTTTTTGTTTTGTTTTTAACATCAGGTTATCATAAAAACATGTCAAGTTTAAATACAAAAGTATATTACTGTTCGATATAGCCACCTTTAGCGCGAATGATAGCTTCGAGTATGTCCGGGAATGCTTCAGATGCTGCACGAATGTAGTCTGATGGACTACTAGACCACATTTGTGCAGAATGTGAAGCATTCCCGGACAGACACGATGCTATTAATCGCGCTGAAGGTGGCTACATCGAACAGTAATACACTTTTCTTAAAATTTAACATGCTCTATGATGACCTGATGTTTTAAATAAAAATAGCCAAAATAGACAAAATTATAGCATTTTTAATTGGTAACACTTCGAGTGCCTACCCCGGTAGAATATGGTTGGATGGTTGGGTAGGGCGGGGGTGGAACTCAAAGTGCAGCCACCTACTCGTGGTGAGTTCTGTGTCGTTTCTAGTCTCTATGAAACGGGCTAAGTACAGCCCGTTCGTTACCAAACAATATTCTCTTAATTTTTCTTAAATTTAAAACTTTGACCTCATTGCGCGAATGGAAGATATTCATGAATTCCAAAATTTTTTTCTGTGTTTTATTTGTCTTTAATTACAGCAAGTTTTCCGCGCTATTACGTTTGTAAATTCAGAAAAAGTGTTTTTTCGCTCCACTCTAATGTACATAGCTCAGTGGTTAACGCTTCTGACTTCCCTGACGATCCCTGCTGAAGTCTAGAAAAAAGAAGTCTGATGAAGAGATGTGGTGATCTCCGAAATAGCCATGGGCGTCGCTCCGTAGGGGCAGGGGGGTGGCTCGAGGCGCCCCCCTAGACCTTGAAGTTTACCTTATATGTAGGTATACAATCTTCGATTATTACCGCAGCGACCACAAAAACTCAGTTGACAGCTTGCAGTTGTCATCTGTAAAACCATTTCCGCCAGTGGCCACTATAATATGAATAAGCTGCCGTAACTGACTGTCAGAAAATGAACGAAAAGTCTGTCAAAAGCATAAGCAACGTAGTGTAGACTTTTAGGTGGCTATATTTTACTTACATGAGTTCAGTGTTGCCACATTTATTAGATATAACAATAGCCACTATCAAGCAGTTTGTTGTAGATCACACAATTATAGTAACCTAAAAACTCCGAAGAACTGTTCGCCTTGCAAAACTTTCAGGATAACCTGGTGTTTCTGTAAAAGGAAACGCTTACGGCCCACTTCCTAATGTAGAACCAGAACTTCTTTTGTTACATGTAGGACTGAATCGAAAAAGTTTCCAAGTTGAAAAATAAGTTACCAAATTACCAAGTATGATAAATAAAGAAAAAGATTACCAATTTCGGTAAAAAAATACCAATGCGGCAACACTGCATGTGTTACATATGTACATACATACGTACGAGGACAAACAGCTGAATCCGTACGGATGGTGCGATCAGTATCGCTCTTTCATTAAGCAAATGACGTTTGGCGAAACTTGACGAAACTTGATTTTAAGCTCATTATAGTTTCAGAATAGGATTTATGTGTATTCGCACGTTTGCATACGGTTGCTTATTCATATTATAGTTAGCCCTTAAGTCGGCTCAGCTCGATGTTCTGGTCACATACATAAGTACACATTTTCATGAGTCTATCTCTTCTTATTCTGGTACTTACAAATATCGGACCAAAGTTATAATACCATTTCATGCTCATGAAAGGTATAGTTTTCAGATTTCAAATCGGTGAAGTAGGTAACAAAATATAAATTTAAACATTTTCTTAACTTCTTCCCAGCGTATCTATTAAAATGTCATTTTCAAAAATTTCATGCATTGCTATGCCATGTCATTCCATCTCAAACATACTAGGGGTATTCTCGATCTGTTGCATACAGTCTTTTGAACACATGAAACAACAACAAAATTATCGAATCATGCTATCTGTGCACCATGCTAGACAGTATGCATCGGATCGAGAATACCCCTAATGTTAAAGCATGTCATTGCTTCTTAGCTCAGCTGTTGTTTGCTGTTGTGTTTCTGCAGCATATTTTTAATACAGTTTAATCCTGCCTTGTATGAAAATGTATATACCAGGGGTGGGCAAGGCCGAGGCCGAAAGGAGCCACATCTAAGTTCTAAATGCTACAAAGAGCCACAAAAAAGAACAAGAAAAACAAAAATTTTATCTTTAAATAAATTATTATTAGAAATGAAAAACATTCATTTTATTATTATTCTATTGTACGTAGGATAGATATAACAGAAAATTCAAAAGATCCCTTCGGCAAGATTTTCAAAATCTGGTTTTAGGTTAGTTAAATCCGTTCGTAACAATTCTGTTAAATGTTGGATAGTCAATAGTTCGTTTAAAATCTCCAATAAAAAATGTCCAACAGCGAAATTCCAGCGAAATGTCAGCTGTTATCTCACAAGAGAAAAATATCCGAAATAGTACGCGAACAGAAAATTTGCAGAAACTTGCAAATTAGACGAACAGCTGATAGAAGTATTGTTTACATTCAAAAAAATTTAAAACGTAAGAAAACAAATCTCGAAGTCTTATCCTGACACAGTTTAGTCAGTGAAACGAATAATTACTTACTTCTTATTTTGTAGTTCAGGCCTTTAGTATCTATATACAATTGCTCAGTCATACGACTTAGTTAGGCCGATCTGTAGCAGCCACAGAATTGAGCAGTTGACCGTATTTGTCAAAAAAGTAAAAAGCGGCAGGAAAGTCGATAGTGAGTAATATAATTTATTGAAAAATATTAACCATATTTCCGTGGAATTGAGATTCGGAAAAGTTATTAGGTATTATTCATAGTTTTTAAATATATTTCACGAAAGCAAAAAATAAAAATAGCTGAGATCCCTTTCTTTTTTAAACACCTAGGATATCACTGACCATTAAAAAGGACCCTGAATGACCGCAAACCTCAAAGCATTACACATTTTTGTATGTGATTTTTAAAATGAACGATCCAAAATTAGCGGGTATACATATTTAAAATTTCTTAGAACCAGTGGTTAAATTTTTGTACTGAAAGGGTTAACCCTAAAATATAATCTACGTCTGCGAGGCGTATATGGAATGGGTCTTTTTTCAATTTTAACACGAAATTTACTTTTTATTTTGTTGTTTTAAATAAATGTGGTTATAGTTTTTATTAATAAAACTATGTTTTATTATTAGTCAAACTCACAACTTCAATATTCTTTAAAAAAAATAAGACAGAACTAAGTATATTTTAGCTCACAGGTTATCTTTTAAGTGCATAAGCCTCTACGGCGTATGTTAAGGCTTTACGTTACTCCCAAATAGATTAGGCTTCTAGGGTTAAGAAAGCTTTAGTTTGAAAGTGTGATATTAAATGCTTTTCACCATAAACGGCGCCAATTTTCAATGATTATTGCGTTTCAGAGTAAGACTAATACCAGATATTGTGAAAGGTTGGACTATAGCTTAAAAATTACCGTTTTCTCATGGCCCACTGCACGAAGCTTAGAGTATAGTAATGTCTTTTAAGAACTTAAAAATTATCCTGGGTTATCAGGTGTCTAGCAATACAAGATTAATTGTTGTCTTTCACGAAGTTCTTTAAATAAATTTTGAGCTAAGTACTCACCCGTATTTCGGGGGTTACTACTAGTTTCAATAAATTGGGTTTATGCATTTGAGGAATACATCGAAAATTTGTTTTAGAGAATCAATGTGAAATAATTGCAGAAATGATTAACCGGTTTCCTGAGCAACCGAGACGTCTGCTTTTTAAATAATTTTTGTAAAACAAATCGGCAAGTACATATCGTCCCCGCATGCCAGAAACATGAATGTGTAAGATGAATATTTTGGGATTTTTTTATATGTCGGCCCCCCCCCCTAAATTCGATCTTGGCGACGCCCATGGAAAAAGCTGCTATAACTTCTACCGCTTAGACTTTGTTACTTTTTCATTTTTTCCTAATAAACAATCGTGGTACAAAGCTCAATAAAAATATTAAAAATAAAATGTTAATAAGCCACAATAACATTGACAAATACATAGTTTCCGCATCATTTCGGTCTCCTTGCCGCTGGGGATGGGGCTTAAGTGATGCTATGTCAGTCATACTGGTGTGCCGGGCACAGCACCATGAACCAAGAGGGGTACTGGGTATAGGACTGGAGTCTGCGGCTGCTCACCCGTAGTTCGTGTGGCGGCCGTGGGCTGCAGCTCCCATGCGTAGACGCCCGCACCGACGTTCCCCAACCCAACCGATTCCTTTAACCGCCCCCCTTACCTATCACCGCACCTATATATTGCCGACCACTGTCCCCCTTTCCCTCCTCTGGAAAGCACTTTAAGTCAGTGGTGTTGAGGTACCCGTGCCGATGGATGAATGGCCAGTAGTGCTTAAAGAACTGGTCGCTAACGGTCCCCTCCGATGCCCGGGCAAGGTCGGTTGTATAAGTGCCTTACCACGGTATGCCGGCTCTGCCGGGGTGGACCACCCCTTCCGAGCATACTCGTGGGAACAAAAAACTAATGAACAAAAACAATAATAAAAACAAAAAACAAAACACAAACACAAATTTTGAAGAGAGGAGAGATGTCACCGAAGACATCCTGAGCGCAGAGGAGGATGTGCTTCTGGCTTCCAGTCAGGACTCTGCACGCTCTTCGATAACAATACCGGTGAGCGCTAAGCCTAGCGTTTCCGACAATACCCCATCTTCCTCAAAGGCAGCGTTGAGTGCTCCAGGGAGCACTCCAAAGCAAGAAAGGAGGAAAACCAAGTCCTCGTGGGTGGCGCTCAAGTCGAGGTACAAAAGGGCTGTTTTCATTCTTGACAAGATTGCCAAGAATGCGGCGGCCGGTACTGTACACCCCAAGGATGAAGAAGACAGTCGCTGGTGCAATGAGGTGGTGGAGGAGTACAGGAGGTACCTTACTTCAAAACCAACCAAGAAGCCTGTGGCAGTTAAACGAAGTAGACCTAAGGAGGAGTCTACAACACAACCAGCTGGAAGAAGGGCGGACACAAAAAGCACGCCCCAGCAAGAAGAAACGGCGGCGAAACGACGGTACTGTGAGGTGGCCAGGGATCAGCTTCAGGTCGCGCTTGTTGACGAAGCCACAGGCAGCGGTAAGCCTGTTCAGGAGAGGTGGGTCGAGATCGAGTCAAAACTCTCTGAACGGGTGAACGACTACCTGTTTGAAAATCCGGACAACCCTATTCCAGGATTTGACTCCAGTGAGTCCCTGAGGGGTTGCCGGATTTTCAAATGGAGATGAGTTCTCTAGGGAATTCCTCGGCAAGTGCGTAGCCGAGCTCGGCAACGCCTGGGAGGGTTTGAAGTTCAAACTAATCCCTGCCGAGGAGGTACCTAGGAAACCCAGGGCCCACATTTGGCTGCCGAAGATGGCTATGGACAGCGACAAGTTGATCCGCTTCCTGCAACGGCAGAATCCAGAAATACCCATGAGTGACTGGGTAGTCATTGGTGCAGAAAAGCCTCTAGAGGGTGCGCAGAGTTCTTCGTACCTTCTGAGGCTTAACGAAGAAAGTATTGAGCCATTGGAAAAAATTGACAACAAGCTGCTCTTCGGGGTGAGAACAGCGAAACTAAAAATATTCCGCTCCAATGAGCCGATTCCAGAAGAGGTCGCTGAAGGTGCCAACCAGGTGCTGGCAGGCACAGGGCCAGTTAACAATGCCGAGAAAGTCGATGAAAGTAGTCCAGGCAAATCTTAGGCACTCTAAGGCTGCCTCGGACAAGCTCCTGGCCTTCCTGAGGCAGGAAGACATCGACATCCGGTTGATACAGGAACCTTGGGTAAGGGACCTAGAGGTTAAGGGACTCACCGACGCCCGCTATACCCTCTTCTACACTAGTATATCAGGTAAACCCCGCGCGTGTGTATTGGTTAAAAAACATATTAAAGCTTTCTTATGTTCCAATTTCAGCTCACCGGATACTACAGTCGTCAACTTGGAGTTGATGAATAAACAAAGCTGTCTTATATCATCCGTATACATGGCGCACGACAGGCTAGCAGGAGCTAGTCTAGTGTTACTCGGCTGCGATGCCAATTCAAGACATACATTATGGGGCAGCTCGGAAACCAACGAAAGAGGTGAGTCGCTATTTCAATTTATTATTGATTCTACGTTTAGAATTTGTAACGGAGGTAGTACTTCCACCTTCATATTTCCTAGTACCCCTGATTTTTGCGGTTGGGAAGAGGTCCTAGACCTAACTCTGCTGACCGAGGGGAGCAAAAGGTCAATAAATGGAGAGTATCCGACGAAGAGACCCTCTCGGACCACCGTCGAATACTCTTTGAGCTAAATATTGCGCCGGATATGCCCACTCCCTTTAGAAACCCTCGTATAACAGATTGGGACTTATTTCGAAAGGTTATTGGAAAAAAATTTAAGAAACTACCAGTTCAAGACATTCCTACAAGGGGCGAGCTGGACGCCAAAGCGGACAGCCTGAATAAGGCCTTCGGAAAGGCCCCTAAGAAAGCTTGTCCGCTGAGGTATGGCAAGAAAGCGCGCACACCTTGGTGGAATGAGAACCTTACAGCGCTACGGAAGCAAGTAAGAAAATCGTTCAACGAATGCTACAGGATTAAGGTATGGGACCTATACAGAGAGAACCTAAAGAAATACAAAAAAGCGATACGGGACGCCAAGGAGGCGTCCTGGAGGGAATTTTGCGAATCCATCGAGGATACCAAGGAATCTGCGAGATTAAGCAAAATCCTTGCCAAAGGGCACTCACTGCCAACATATATAAAAAGGTCAGATGGTTCAAGGACCGAGTCGGCTGGGGAGTCGCTGGGTATCCTTCTGAATACACACTTTCTAGGGTGCAAAATCGATGTAGTGGAAACCGATGCCCCAGACCATATACCAACCCTCTCCGAGGACCTCTACTAGAGAGGGAAAAGATAAAATTTGCTATCTTCAGCTTCTCACCCTATAAATCACCGGGTATGGATGGAATACTACCAGTCATGCTTCAGAAAGCTTCTGAGATGGTCATTCCAGTCCTAGGAGCAATTTTTAGAGGGTGCCTAATACTGAACCACGTTCCGTTAAGCTGGAGGAAGATTAAGGTAATTTTTATTCCTAAAGCGGGCAAACGGGGCCATGACAATGCTAAAGATTTCCGACCAATAAGCCTAATGTCCTTCGTGCTCAAGACGTTTGAGAGGCTGTTGGATCTGTATGTTAGGGACAAGATGTCCAATTTATCATGCTCTCAACATGCGTACTTGAAAGGGAAGTCAACGGAGACTGCCCTAAATGAAGTGGTACGTACAATTGAGAGTTAGCTCTACTATAAACAATTTACAGTGGCGTGCTTTATCGAGGGGGCCTTTAATAATATCAGTGTAGATTCCATCCATGAGGCATTTATGGAAACCGGGATTGATCACTGTGTCCGGGTTTGGATAGTGTCTCTGCTAAGGAGCAAAGTAATACATGCCGAATTGGGGTACCAAAGCAGGGCCTTATATGCAGTGAGAGGCACCCCACAGGGAGGAGTGCTATCACCGTTACTTTGGCTCATGGTCTTAAACAAACTAAAGCTGGACTCTCAGAGAATCAAAGCGGTGGCTTACGCCAATGATTTAGCGATACTGATATCGGGTCAGTTTCCTTCGGTCATAAGTGAAATTATGGAAAGGACTTTAAAGATAGTAGATTCCTGGGCCATAAGCTGTTCTCTTAGCGTAAACCCGGAGAAAACTGACCTTATGCTTTTCACAAATAAAACAAAATTACCAAATTTTAATAAACCAAGGTTCCGAGGAACGGAATTGGATCTGTCAAACAAGGTTTAATGCCTTGGAGTTATTTTGGATCCCAAACTTAACTGGAAACCAAACACTGAGGAGCGTGCTAGGAAGGCCACGGTGGCTCTCTATGCAGCCAAGAGAATGTTGGGCAACAGATGGGGTTTGAAACCAAGAATTTTGCACTGGATGTACACAGCTATAGTCCGACCCATAATCTCTTATGGGGCGCTGGTCTGGTGGCCAGCCCTTACTAAGGATTACGTAGTTAAAAAGCTAGGCGGAATTCAAAGGTCAGCAGCTGCTAGCGTAACAGGCGCAATGAGATCCTGTCCGAAGGACGTTTTGAACGTCCTTCTTGACTTATTGCCTATAGATATCTTCATCGAGAATTCAGCTGCTAACAGCGCCATCAGACTGCATGCCCTGGCGCTCTGGAAGGAAAGACCGTTCGGGCACGGCTCCATCCTAGACGCAATACCGTCTGAAATTAAAGCGCTGCCCACTGACTATATCCTGTCGAAGACCTGGGTTCACCATAAACACCGCACGAAATTCCCAAGCCGCAGTGACTGGAATCAGGAAGATTTCGGGTCCTTGCAGGGCATAACTGTCTTTACGGATGGGTCAAAAATGGAATGCGGGGCTGGTGCTGGGGTCTTCATTGAGCAATATAACCTAAAATTATCCTTCCGCCTACCAGACTATGCAAGCGTTTTCCAGGCCGAAACGTTTGCTATTAACGAGGCAGTAAGGTACATCAAAGACAATGTACCCGCGAGAACGCAAGTGAAAATCCTCTCGGATAGCCAAGCGGCTATTCATGCACTTTCTTCTAACTCTGTTAGATCTCAGCTAGTGGATGAATGTAGGAGAGAGCTGGCCTATATTTCTGACCAATACGAAATTAACCTAATATGGGTCCCGGGACATAGGGGCATTTACGGAAACGAGGCAGCGGACGAACTAGCAAGGAGCGGCTCCGCACTGGATGTGTCCCGCGCGGTGGACATGGGCGCCTCTCTCAGGGAGATTAAGACAAAAATTACCGAAATTTATCATTCGAAGGCCAGGAAGAGGTGGAACTGCACAGGATCCTACAGAATTGCACAGCAGTTCTGGATGTCCTACGACCCACCCAAACCAAAGCTCTCTTAGGAATGAGCAAAACAAATGCCTACAAACTTACTGCAGTGTGCACAGGGTACTGGCCCGTTTGGGTACATGCCGAAAGGATAGGACTGCCCTTCCATAGGTTCTGCCGCAGCTGCGATGACCCGGGCTCAAAAGAGACAGTCGAACACTTGCTGTGCGACGTACTGAAATTTATTAAAGCCGCCAAATGACTGTAGGTTGCACGAGTTGTGGAATCAAAGTGGCAAACTTGCTAATTGCTTGTCACCTGAGTGATAATCCACTTAAACCAACCAACATAGTTTAGGAAGAGCTTGCCTGAAACTATACAAAAAAGCAAAATAAGCAAATGGATGTATAGAATTGACAACAACAACCACGCTGTCGAGTTTAAATAGCGGCAAATCAGCTGCACTTGATAGTAGTTGGTTGAATAAGGAAAATGAATTAGCAACAAGAGTTTATGGGATGTACATAGCTCAGTGGTTAACGCTTCTGACTTTGAACATCGAATTCGCAGGTTCGATCCCTGCTGAAGTCTAGAAAAAATAAGTCTGATGAAGAGATGTGGTGATCTCCGAAATAGCTGCTATAACTTCTACCGCTTAGACTTTGTTGCTTTTTAAATTTTTCCTAATAATCAATCGTGGTACAATGCTCAATAAAAATATTAAAAATAATATATTATGTTACTTTTATTTAGTCTTAAGTAATTTTTGCTGTTTTAGTTATATGTATGTACTGTTATGAATTTTTTGTTGTGCTATAAAAGATCTTTCTTTTGCTCTTATTGTGCTAATGATTTTATTAATAAATGACATGAAAAATGAAAAATGAAATGAAAAATGACATTAAGATGAAGTCTCTGCGATCAACAGGACCCGAGATATAAAGATCGGAAGAAGTACATGATTTGTCAGAATCACGAAAAAGGTAAACTTTGACAGATCATATCTCCGAAGAAAAAAAAAGAAGAAAAAAATTCCTCGAACACGTGTAGCTTAATTCATGTATAGAATCCACAAAAAAATCGGATACACGACATATTTATTTTTGCGAAATCCGTCCGACTTAAAAAAGAATGGCTCATATGTAAGTGAACAATTTTAGCTACCATTTTTAACCACAACGACTTTTTTTAGCTCTTTTTTAGTCCTTTTTTTATAGGAATTTGGCTATCACTAAAAATGTTTCGCGGCAACACTGAATGTATCGCGCATTACAGGTGCTAAACGTTCCCGTGCGATCGTTTGTGGTATGAACAGCAGGCATCAAACGCTCAAACTGCTTCGTCGTAAATGACACAGCCAGTGTTGCCGTTGAGAATTTTCAGAAAGTCGCAAAACAGGGGTCATTGACGAAGAAAAGGGTCACCAAATTATTTTTGCCCTTCTTTACTAGTAAAAGAATAAATCTGTTGAATTTAAAAAGAAAATAGCAGGACAAGATTTGTAGAAAACAGGGTTGTACTCATAAATCTAGTTGATGTAAGGAGAAGAGTTGCATTTCCTTTAAACGTTTTAAGTGACGCATTTTTTCGAACTTACAGTTGGAAATATATTTTCATAGCATGGTTCTGTTAACATTTCTTAAAAAATCTCTGAAAAGGGGCAAAAGTCGCATATAATTTTGGAAAAGGGCCAAAAAATCTAAATTTTCACAAAGTTGGGTCAAAGGGTATTGGCGCTTAAAAAGGGCCAAATTTTCCCTTTAGTCGCACAACGGCAACACTGGACACAGCCATAGTACTTCGTCGTTCAAAAATATCAGAAAAATTGGCCACTATGTTGGGCACCACTGTATTTGATTTTATAAAAAAATGTCTCTTATTTCGATTTTGAAGGTTAAAGTATGTAATAGTATGTGGGTTCACAATTTCTGTGTAAATTGTCAGCAAAAATTAAACAGTATTTGCGGTTAAGAGCAGCAGTACAAGCAAAAGCTGCAATGCAGAGACCAGCCATCGCTGTTCATCTAGCATTGCAGCCACCTTGTAAAAACGATACTGCTGCGTAATGCACTTAGAACGGCTAAGAGCGCGGTTACCCACGAACGTGTACGTAGCGTAGCGTAGAAGTACGTAGAAAGATATCAAGTATGCTGTTGATAGAAAAAGAGAGAAGCAACGTCTACGTCACGGTCATGCGGTGGTGAGTTTTTGTTAACACGCAGATCCCATAAGATAGATCGTGTCAGCTGACCCGTTCTCCGGTTTTACGTCCGTGGGTAACTCCGCTTTAACTATCGCTCACCACGTTCCTTGCACACGCCTAGTGATAGAACGATACGAGTACCGAGTACAGAATATCGATACTTTTCATGAGTACTGAGTAGTATCGAGCACTCGATACTTTTTGACAAGTACTGAGTAAATATCGTGAATGCCAAAAAGTATCGGCCGCTTAAGCAGTTTTTTAAGTACTTTTTTTTTTTAATTACCCAATAAATATTGTGGGGAACGTTCGAATATTGTCTTCGATATCCAATATGAATGTTGTGAAAATGAACATAACGCTCATTTACTTCAATAATGTCATGACAAAAAAACCGAAATCTCGAGAAAAACGCCTTTAAAGTTTTAAAACACATACATATGTATACTCCCATAGTAATAACTAATCAGGGCCAAAAAGTTTAAGCTTTTGCTTGAAATAGCTTATTTTGCTTTATTCAGGGTTTGCAAGCTTAATTTTAACGATCATGCTTATTTTGCTTATTTCAGTGTATTAAGCTAAGTACAGACCTTTTAAGTAAATGGTCAAGAAATAAATTGCTATTATTTCGTGTGTGTCCAACCAGTTTTGACATCTAATACTCTACAGCCTGCTGTCACTTTTTCCTTACGAAATAACGGAACGGGCTTATATTTCTGTTGAAAACAAGGATGCCTTGTACTCTTCAGAAACAAACTTTAGCAAACCATAGTAAAAGCGCAGAAAATTTCTTAAAAACTTCGTACTGCTTAAGAAAATTTGGCTAAATAAATTTTTCTTGAGCATTTCTTGGGCTTTTTTTATTCGTCGAACTAACGAAATATTTACAAATAATAACATAAAAACAGCTTTAGTTTTTATTAACCCGTAACTTCAATTGCATTTCCGCTTGGATACAAAAATTTAAAACCAATGGTTCGTCTCTACGGGAAGGCTTTGGTGTTATTGAAGAGATTTACATAATTTATCTCAAATGCAGAATAAAGAATATTTAAAAAAATGGAATCAACCCACGCAGATCTTCATTATTTGAGAATATCAAGCAACACTTGTACGTCCATTACGTTTTTCAACTTAAGTTTTTTTGTTTTGCGAGCATATTTGCAAGCATATTTATCAGTTTTAGTGCTTATCTAAGCGTTTAATACATATTTTGTGCGAGTGAGCTACTGGTAATTGACACAGTTATGAAATTTTTACACAACCTAGAAGAAAACGTAGCGGTCATTTCAACATTGGGTTCGGTTCAAATCTTTTAAATAATTGGAAAACGAATCTCTTGCCTCACCTTTGATAATGAAGTGAATTGTGGAAGAGGATGGTCTTCCGATTCGACAACTTGCCCACTCCCCAGCATAAGGCAGCCGTCGTTAACCCATGTATTCTACCTTCGTTGTGAAATCGAAATCCAGCCCATTCTTGAAGAAAATTTTTATGAAACAGAGCTTATCGTCACTAGACACGAATGAAGGCAGGAGCTCAAAGTTGACCGCGAAAAAAGACGCATAAAAAAAAACGTCAGCGAAGAAAGACTCTTAACATAGTTGACGGCGAAGAAAGACTGGTTAAAATATTTGACGGCGAAGAAGGACGCGTAAACTTATTTTCCCGCTCAACTATGTTTGCCGGTGTAACAGTATGTGAATTCCCTAAAGATATTTGGGGAATGATGCTGAAGTGACTGTAAATCTATGATTACGCGTCTTTCTTTGCTGTCAAGGTTATACCATGTTGTGACCGACATCGAAAACATGTTTTCGTTGCTAAAACTGGTTTTCGACCTAAAATTAGAGATGCAAATTTTGGGGAGTAACGTCGATACATCGGTGTTTCGATGCATCGGAAAAATTAATATCGATGCTAAAATACATCGCCAGAAAAACATCGATATATCGATGGTTTCCGATGTTTAAAAATTTGTTAGGTTGCAGGCACATTAAAAGGCAAATTTAATACTTTTCATGTCCAACTCAAACAAATTCAATTAGAAAAATACTTACATATGGATGTATTTCCCTTTATTTATTTACCATTCCTTTACCCTCCCTATAAACAGAACAAAAATTAATGCCGTCGTTAGTTCGCTGAGCCTAAAGCTGTCTCTACATGAGGCGATTTTTTGACAGGCGATAATCGCCTGCAAAAGTTGACTTGCTGTTACTTTGAGGCACCATGAGTCACACGAGCGACTTTTCCGGAGCAATGTTGAATCGCCTAGAAAATCGCCTCATGTAAATCCAGGTTAAAGTTCCAAGGCCCGATTTCGTTGAAATTTCAACGGGATCCCGGTCCTTTTTTAATGACTAAGTAAGCATTTTTAATATCGGAAGATAAGATTATTTAAGCTCGGAATTTCTGAATGTTCCTTAAAAGAATAAGTAATAAAATGCATGGCCGGTCAAAAAATTTTAGGAGCATAAACCGATGTTAAAACATCGCTAAAACTAGCATCGATGTATCGTCAATTTAGCGATTTTGGGAAATTGTAAACACCGATGGCAAACATCGAATTTTGAACCGATATTATCGATGTTTTAAAAATATCGATGCATCGTTTGCATCCCTACCTAAAACTTGTGTTTTCGTCCATGTAAAATCTGTCAAAGGTACAAATCTGTTTCGCTGAAACTACTATTACTTGAAAACCCACGTTCCACTAATTCCAATCGGTGTCTTCACTAGTTTTTTTCGATTATTTATCTAAGTGGAAGTCATACTTTATCATCTTTAATACGCCATTTCGGATTTATTGTTAATTGGTTGGCCTAAGTAAAATAAGAATAAAAATAAGAGGTTGTAAATGAAAAGAAAATGAAGGAAAAGTATTTTGGTTTTGTTTTTGTGTAGCAAAACTGTAATCAAAAGATATAAGAAATGGCAACGTAAACACTAACAGCCGGTGTGAACAGCCTTCAGCCCGAAATCCTAAAATTCGTTTTCAAAGTGTTTTCGTTGTGGGTCGACGTCGCGGGCAAACTGCGAGCACGCGAGTGTGCTAGGCGAGGTGAAATGAGATGTACGGAGATGGCATCGTATACATATTAACCACTATACACTTATTTTCAAGTAAAAATGCGTGTATGTATGTGTACTTTTGCGACAACTGAGCTAGTGTGGCATAAGGCCACCAGAAAAAGCCAATTTTTCCGAAACAAAAGCGCCAAGTTTTTATTATTCATGCCTATTACGGTATCCGACGGATGCCATCCGCACGGATCTAATCAGATTCGTACAGTCGGAATAAGCGAGTGCGAAGGATTAGATTCGTGCGAATGGTATCGGTCGGACCGGAATAGGTGTGTTTCCAAGGGATCGCCAGGGATGGACTCGAGCACTCCTGCCCCTACCTGGCTACGTCCATGCCTATGCATTCGGTGTGCTTAAATTAAAAAAGCATCACTAAATACCGCACCAAGCATTGAGTTTCAATTATTTTGGCTTTTTGGTTTCCCAAAAGCACTAAATTTAGTGCAAAATGCACAACCTTGGCAACAGTGAGCTGAGCACATCAATGCTCAAACAGTGATGCCAGACCAAGTATTGAGTAAATGCGCTATGTATATTTTTTCTCTTTTAAAGCAAAAGTTCTAATTGGCGAGGGTATTGATTTTTGGTTCTTACATAGAACACTGATAAGATTCACAAACTTATCTTAGGACTTAACTAAAATAATCAACATTATTTGTAGACGAATATATTCGTGTTCGTATGAAATAGTAGCTTATGTCGGGAGGCTGGCTTTAGTAAAATGTACCATTTCCTATATTCTTTAAACCACAAGGAATTTTTTTATGAAACTTTATACGAATATTGACTTGCTAGCATCGCCATTAACATTACCTGTCTTTTACGTTTATTTTCCAAGAGTTCTTCAACGACTCAGCGCCAGTGAGTCTTTCGCAATCGTATGCTGCGAATGGTTCATTATACTAAAGCCAGTCTTCCGACATAAGCTACTATTCTATACGAACACAGATATGTATACTTCCTAATAGGCTTGTAAAATGCCCGAAACCCAAATCCCTCGCATGAGTTATTATCGGTAAAAATTGGGTACGCTCAAATCTGGCATCGGTGCAGCAAGTACAGCGCCAGTGAAACAGTGTTGATATTTTAAGTACAATTGTACTTTTTTCAGTACAGTTAAATTTAAAATGTACAAAAGTACAATTTGCCGATTTTAAGTACAATTTCAACATCAAAAATACTTTTTGTATTCTTAATCCGTTTACATTTACGTAAATGGATATACCTATATTTCATATTTGTTACAAAACGAAATTATGAATTGTAATTTTGAATGTAAACGTGATTTTGAACAGTAATATTAGTGATGTGCGTTATGGTGATTGAGATTTCTTATCACCGGCGGGTGAAATATCCCTCATCGCTATTTGTTTTGAAAAAATCTTTGGAAATGCAATTTACCTAATAGCGATCCTGCAGAAATAGAAGTAATTGAGCAATTCGGCGGTTGAAAGTAAAAAAATTTATGTAAATTCCATGCGTTGAAATTATAAATTTCCCTTGAGGATTTCCATTTTATCGATAGTGATCTCATTTTATGTTCATTAATATGAACTGACCTATATAGTGTATAAATGTTTTATCATCATTGTCTTCATCTTTGACAAAATTACACGGTCACCCGGTATTTATTTTATTTTTTTAAATAATTTTAATTATTTTTTTTTTTTATAAAATTTTAGCTCATTATCAAACAAAAATCTTGCAAATAAATCGAAACTTGAAAGAATGAAAAAAATCAACAAAGTTTCATCAAATTTTCACAGTTTTTGTTCAGAATTTGTAGACATGTTTTTGGTTAACAATTTTGCAGCGCATTTATTCTAGTATAATAAGGTGCAAGTTTGAAGTGTCTAGAAAATACCATTGATTTTTTGAATTTTTCTGCTTGCGGTGTTGCGCACTTTCTTCCATATAACGAACGTTCGCATTTTATGTTATATGGATCAATACGCGTGTGGCGTTGTTGTTTTTTATTCCAATATTTTAAATTAAGCTTTATTTTATAGTTTTTGTTAGACAATGATAAATGATGTACACAAATTTCAGTATGGAAAAAAAGTGCAACACCTTCAACGAAAAAAGTTCTCAATTGAACGTACTATCTCGATCATTTAAACATCTCGGACTCGCCCACAACTAAAAATGATTATTTAAATCTAAAGTATATATTAAATGATATTTAATATTTGCTTTAGAGATGAAATTTCGACAAATTTGTTTAAACAAAAATGTTTAGCGCATATGCAGAATGTGGAAGCGAAATTCCTCTGCTTGCGTTTCTATGTCTATATCATTTATCAGTTTAAGCATATAAGATCAAATGTAAAAAAAATAGTTTTAATTGCGGATCCGAAAGAAATATTTATTAGTTGCATTGAGTTACGCAAAAAAAGTTCCACAAATCAATCGATTGTGCTGAAGGTGCCGGCTGCTTCCGAAAGGGCCGAAAATGGCACAATGCACACTCATTTTCCATCACTGTCACATATACAATCTCACTATTCTGCTGACTTCGTTTTCCCCATCCGATAACTTTTTGCTTCCGCGCTTGCCCACCACCGCGCTTTTTGCTATAAACATTTATGCATGTAAAACTAAACTTATTGGAAGTTCATTTCATAAACTACCTT
>NW_023458556.1:113187781-113190046 GCF_013731165.1 Rhagoletis pomonella | reverse complement strand
CGGCGATGACATGATGGGTTAGCCGCGTAAGCAGCACCGCGGCAGTGAGTTCAAGGCGAGGAATAGAAACTCTGGAAATTGAAGTTAATTTAATCTTTGCTTGAAAAAAGTCAAGGAAATATTGTCACTTTGTTGAACTTTAACATAAACAACAGCACTCATAGCAGCCAATGAGGCATCGGAAAACCCGTGAACTTCTACCTTGGCATGTTGAGTAAGGCCGAGATGGCGCGGGATGTTAAGAATCCTGAAGATGAGATTCAAACTCGTGCCAAGATTTTCAAGTGTTCGGGAAGTGGCTGATCCCATTCAAGTTTTTTTGCAAATTTTTGCAGTGACGATAATTGGCGAAATAAATCCAAGAGGATCAAATAACTGAGCGATGCGCGATAAAACAGTGCATTTTGTATGGATTCCAGCTTAAGCCGAGGGTCCGAATAATACTTTCTAAATCGAAATTGACGTTGGCTTCAGTCGCAAGAAGGCTAGGTTCCAAGTGTGCGAGAATCATTGAATGATTGCTGCTCGATTTTTGAAGCTTGAATTGACCAGCATTGCAAAGTTGTATAGTTTGACATCGGCAGATACCACGTACTTATGGCGACGAAAATAATGTAGAACATCCGGAAGCTCGGTTTGAAGTTTTTCACATGTGTGGACAATATCGTTCAGAGATTTCCCGCTAATTGTTCGCGCTGAGCCATTAAAAACTACACGTAGTTTTGTTTTAGTGCTGGATGGCCAGAGAACGCCGTGATGAGGCAGATAGTAGATAGGTGATCTCGATACGTAGCCATAACGATCTTTGCTCATATGAAGACTGCTTTCATACTCACTTAAAAATTCCGAATACATACTTGCGTATTCCGAATTTGCGTTTAATCGTCGTTTCAAAGAGAAAAGAACTCGAGCTGCAGTTAAACTTGAATCTCCAAGAGCGGATGGCGATGCTTTCAAGCGAATCCGAACAACATATTGTCCGTTTTCAGTGCGAGTGTGCGTTTTCTGAAAGTGAATTTCACAAACTTCCTCTTCCGGTTTCAGTCGAGAAATTAAAGGAGGGGTCGGAACGTCCTCCTGTTTCCAAAAACTTCGAATTAGTTGATTTAGTTCGTTATCTCGTGAGCAATAATGAATTTGAGCAGATGCAATGGACGAATTACTTTCGATAGATCCGGAAAGAATCCACCCAAATACCGTTGCTTGAGCTATCGGTGTGTGTTTTGGGCCTTTACGGGCACCCGTTTGTATAATTTCGGCGTACACGTCTGCGCCTAGAATCATGTCGATTTTTCCTGGAGTACTGAATGAGGGGTCGGCGAGCTGTAATCCTCTAATGTGAAACCATTCAGTAGATTTTGTTTCGCAGGATGGCAAGAGTCCTGTAAAATTAGGCAGGATGAAGGCGGTAACTGCACATGCAAGTGGTTTTGTTGCTGGTGAATGTAAATTTACAGATACCATGAAGCGAGTCGTCGAGACATGAGACGCCCCCACGCCGACTAAACTTACTGAGGCCGCTGAACGTTTTAAGCGAAGAAGTTGGACAACGCGTTCGCTGATAAACGAGAGCTCTGAGCCCGGATTAATTAGAGCTCGAATTACGTGACGCATATGATCATCCTGAATTTCCACCAATGATGTTGCTAATATGACATTGGAGCGTTGACAAGTTCCTGCCGTAGCGTGATTAACCACCGCTGACTCCTCTTCACTGATGGATTGCGAATCGCTTTGTTGGGCCTGCAAGGGGCTTAGTTCTTCAGGATCGACAGTCACGTGGTTGACACTTGATTGCCCGGACCTGCGAAAGGCACTGTGTAATAAGGTATTGTGACGTTGTTTACACTTACGACACGTTGCTTTTGACTGTCAGTCCTTTACCGGATGAGAGCTTAAAGAGTTGAAGAATAACTGCTTAGCTTTTATTATTTCCTTTCGTTCAGCGGGAGTTTTCTGGTTAATTGAGCATTGGATCAGCTTGTGATTCTCAGAACACAAAACACATCGCGACTGAACGGCGGGCAAACTGGAAGAAGGCGTTGTAACATGGCTCTTCGCTTTGTGATTTGGCTGCGGTTTAACGTGGTCATGGCGATCAATAGTTTCAAGTGCGGCGGCACGAGCTTCGACAAAATGAGTGAATGTTGCAAGATCGGATGGAGTAGTAGCGGCCCCCTGGTCAAGCGCCCAGGCTTGACACGTGGTGGTATCAAGGCACTGTTGCCCACTACACGTGCCGCTAAGTCAGCACAATTACATTCT
>NW_023458556.1:113179768-113187681 GCF_013731165.1 Rhagoletis pomonella | reverse complement strand
CGACGACTACAAACGAGCCTACATCTCCACTTGTTGATTCTGTCGATTACAACTCTCACTCCGTTGATCTCACAACATCGGATCGCTCAAATGCTGCTGAGCTGCTTCAGTCAACCGAGCAGTGTAACGTAGGCGCTACTGTTCTAGAGCAGTCAACTGCGCACTTCACGTATGCAGGTATACTCGGCGCTGACATTGTTAATGCTACTTCTGTTGATACTGTCTCTTCACGCTCATCTTCTAACGCTAACACTGCTCCTACTGCTCTGAACAACAGTGTTAAAATTGACAACCATCCCAGCAAGAAACTACGAGGTATAGTGGGTAGTAATGTGAGTAGTGAGTTAAAAGTCGCTCCTCGTGTAAAATGGCTACACCTTTCTTCCTTTGAGAAGTCTGTTACTGCTGATACCATAATATCATACGTTTCGAAGCACTCGTCTATCGACTCAAGTTTGCTTACTTGTTACTTGCTAGTTAAAAAAGACGCTGATGTTAAAATATTGAAGCGAATGAATTTCAAGCTAAGTATACCATCACCTTATTATGATACCCTTCTTAACTCAGCAATATGGCCAACTGACGTGATTGTTCGTCCGTTCGAGTTTTTTCGGAAAGGAGCTACTGCACCACCAAAACCATAACAGATTCCGTTTCCAATAGAATTCTTTCCAAGCCTCTAAGGATTTACTTCCAAAATGTTTCCGGACTTAGAACAAAGTCCAACACTATATTTAATTTGAGTGCTCACTTGGACTATGACATCTATGTTCTTATTGAGACTTGGCTAAATGCCGAGTTTAGCGAAAATGAATATTTTGATTCCAATCTCTTTAATGTTTACCGGAAAGACCGAGATTCCCAGAAAACAGGACTGTCAAGGGGATGCGGCGTTTTAATAGCTATTCAGCGTCGGTACCGATCAGCGTTGGTGCATTTAAATAACGAGGATTCACTTCTGGATCAGCTTTGCGTCTTGGTACATGGTAGCTCCAATCTTTACGTATGTGCTTCCTACATTCCACCGGCCAGTCCAGATAATTGGTACAAAGCGCATGTTGACAACGTAACGGCTCTCGTCGATAATAATTCTGGTTGCAACTTCTGTTTACTTGGTGATTTTAACTTGCCTAATATTGCTTGGTCATATGTAGACAATAACTTTGCCTTAACTGCAAAAAACATTAACAGCTTTACGGAGTCCTATTTAGTAGATAACTTTTTAAGTTCTGATCTTATACAAATTAATAACTATGTGAATAAGCTTTCTAGAATTCTAGATCTAGTTTTCATAAACGACAATATGAACTTCTCACTTAGTGAATGTCTCGATCCAATATCGTATACTAGTAACCATCACGTACCGCTTGTTATTCGCTTAGAATTCTACAGCTATAGAAAACTAAGTTCCGACACACTTTCTAAAAATTTTTGCTTTAAACGTTGTAATTTTAGTGTTGTTAACAATGAAATTTCGATTTTGGATTGGGACTCACTCTTTGCGGGCGATAATCGCTCAACTTGCTTTGATACTTTTAAAATGAAGATGCACAAAATTTTTTGTAAGAATGTACCATGTACTAGTAGTAAATGCTATAAAATTCCTTGGTGTACGAAAAAATTAAAAAAGCTTAAGAATTTGAGGAACAAATTTAAAAAAAAAATTTAAACTATCTAATGCCCAAGCTCATAGGAATAAATATCTACACTTCTCTAAAAAATTTAAGTCTCTAAATAAAGTTCTTCAGGGTAATTGCTTGCGTAGAATTGAGGACGAAATTAAAACGAACCCAAAGGCATTCTGGCGTTACGTAAAATCCAGAAAGTCCTGCTCTAGCATTCCTTCGGAGGTGTTCTACAATGGAAACTACGCTTCCTCTACCAAAGAGGCTGTTGACCTTTTTGCGGTCTTTTTCAGTTCTAATTTTGAACCGGTGTCAGAATCAATTGCACACGATAGAGGGAACTCTACTTCCTCTGTTAATTTTGGTTCTCTTTCTCTAACTATCGATGATGTTTGGGATGGTATGCAGCACATCAAAAGCGAATGGCAGGTAGATGTTGATGGTTTCTCATCTTTTTTTTTTTCAAAAACTGTTCAGCGCTTGCCTATCCACTTATGTTAATGTTTAATAAATCGTTAGAATGTGGACAATTCATAGATGCTTGGAAAGTTACTTCTATCACGCCTATTTTCAAAGCTGGGAATAAAAACGGCATCGCGAACTATAAGCCCATTTCCAAACTTTCAACGGTTTCAAAGCTTTTTGAGTATATTATAAAACAAAAACTATACTTCGCTGTAAAACATAATATCTCTATGAATCAGCATGGTTTTATGGCTGGCAGGTCTACTGTCACTAATCTCGCTGTTTTTTCAGACTTTTGTATGTCGGCCTTCAATAACAGACTTCAAGTTGATGTGGTTTATACGGATTTTTCCAAGGCTTTCGACAAAGTCTGTCACTCAACTTTAATCTCCAAACTAATAAAGTTTGGGTTTCACTAGATTTTCTTAAAATGGATAAAGTCGTACCTTTTCAATAGGAAATCTGTAGTCGTTGTTGATAATGCCTCTTCTTATGCTTTTATTGCTTCTTCCGGTGTTCCGCAGGGCAGTATTTTGGGCCCCTTGTTCTTCGTAATTTTTATTAATGATATATCTCAATGTTTTCATTTCTCTGAGATTCTTTTATACGCTGACGACTTTAAAATTTTTAAAACAGTATCAAGCCTGTCTGATTCATACAATCTTCAGTCGGATCTCAACAATGTCGTGGAATGGTGTGATAAGAATCGACTTCAACTAAACATCAAGAAATGTTCTCATGTGTCATTTTCTAAGTGTAAGCATTTAACCTCTACCTCATATTTTCTAAAGAACTCGCGTCTTAATACTCTCAATGAAATTTCTGATCTGGGTGTAATCTTTGACTACACTTTCCAGTTTCTTGGCCATTTGAATTATGTCATTGCCATTCCGACTTTACGGATCCATACACTTTAAAGTCACTATTTGTTTCGCTCGTTCGGTCTAAGCTGGAGTATGCCGTCTTTATATGGAGGCCATATCACCAGTGGCACATCTTCGTTTTGCACTCAGATCGTTAAACTTCGCTGACCCGATTCCTTCTCACAACGCAAGGAGTGCATTATTAAACTTAAAATCTTTGCAGGGTAGAAGAAGTATACTTTCATTCTGTTTTGTTTACGATATCATAAACGGGATAGTTGACTCTCCATTACTCTTAGAGCGCATTAGTTTTCATATCCCACAAAAAAATCTTCGGAGTAATGACTTATTCTTCCTAGAGCGGGTTAGAACTGTTTATGCCTCGATGGCACCTTTGCTTAGAACATTGAAAGAGTTTAACCACATTTCAAGTTCCTTGGCTTTTGATTTTTCGCTATCTAAATATAATTTCAAATTATCGCTCAATCAATTTTTTAAATAGCTACTTATTATGTATGTACATATAATTGTTCAAATATAGTTAGTTCTATGTAGTCTGTAAGAAATTTTGTATTTCTAGATTACTATTTGAATGAATAAATAAATAAATTTGAAATTTGAAATTTGAATAATATAATAAATTATCTTTTATATTAAACAATTTATTATCGCAGGTAACTAAGCATTTTCATTTCTTCGCTATATTGGTCGTCTGTTCAATTTCATCTTGAACACTGTGAGAAAAAGGGGAGGTTCGTTGTTTAGAGTTCGCTCAACAGTTCAATTTTATATTGAACATTATGGTCCTTCGAGCCGGATAGCTCATTGCGGCTCATATTTAAGCGAAACCAAAAGTACGTCAGCCGAATATCAATCAACGCCAATATGGCTGATGCTCGCACCCTTGAATCAAAAGCGCAGCTTCAATTGAATCGGTTTGAGCTACTAAAAACCGCTTCAGATCCCATTAAAAAGTCGTCCGTTGCCGAATTTACAAAAGTTAAACTTCAGTCGCGGCTTGAGCTTTTGGAGAAAACGTGGGAGAGAATTGAGCAGGAACACGAGTCAACGAGGTACCTAACCAACAATGTGTTTTCTACTATGTTCGAAATTTACGATCAACAAAAAGTATATTTGCTGCAATTGCTTGCTGAATTTACCGCCGATAATCCTCATGATGGTTCTGTCCTCGCTGATACCTCAATTGTAGCTTCAACGTCGTTCACAAGAGCTCGACTAGCCGAACTTAATCTCCCCACGTTTGATGGCACTTTCCGAAACTGGAGATCCTTTAGAGATATGTATACTTCGCTCGTCGGCTCCAGCTCTGTCCTCGACAACGTCACTAAGCTGCAATACTTGAAGCGAAGCGTGTCTGGAAAAGCAGCACGGTTGTTAGCTACCTTTACGATTACTGCTGAAAATTTCGCTACAGCAAGGAACAAATTAGTCGCAAAATACGAAAACAAACGTGTTCTGATTGAAACTCATCTCGAGACATTATTCACCACGAGTCTTTGCTTGCGTCAGCAAAAGGGATACATGGATTACTATCAACCGTCCCCGAAACCCTTTCGGCCATTCACTCATTTTGTCGAAGCTCGTGCCGCTGCACTTGAAACTATTGATCGCCATGACCATGTTAAACCGCAGCCAAATCACAATGCGAACAGTCATGTTACAACACCTTCTTCCAGTTTGCCCGCCGTTCAGTCGCGATGTGTTTTGTGCTCTGAGAATCACAAGCTGTTCCAATGCTCAACGTTTAACCAGAAAACTCCCGCTGAACGAAAGGAAATAATAAAAGCTAAGAAGTTGTGCTTCAACTGTTTAGGCTCTCATCCGGTAAAGGACTGTCAGTCAAAAGGAACGTGTCGTAAGTGTAAACAACGTCACAATACCTTATTACATAGTGCTTTTCGCAGGTCCGGGCAATCAAGTGTCAACCACGTGACTGTCGATTCTGAAGAACTAAGCCCCTTGCAGACCCAACAAAGCGATTCGCAATCAATCAGTGGTGAGGAGTCAGCGGTAGTTAATCACGCTACGGCAGAAACTTCTCAATGCTCCAATGTCCTATTAGTAACATCATTGGTGGAAATTCAGGATGATCATATGCGTCACGTACTTCAAGCTCTAATTGATCCGGATAAGAGCTCTCGTTTATCAGCGAACGCGTTGTCCAACTTCTTCTATTAAAACGTTCAGCGGCCTCAGTAAGTTTAGTCGGCGTGGGGGCGTCTCATGTCTCGACGACTCGTGGCATGGTATCTGTAAATTTACATTCACAAGCAACAAAACGACTTGCATGTACAGTCACCGCTTTCATCCTGCCTAAGCTCACAGGACTCTTGCCGTCCTGCGTGACAAAATCTACAGAATGGTTTCACATTAGAGGCTTACAGCTCGCCGACCCCTCATTCAGTACTCCCGGAAAAATCGACATGATTCTGTACGCCGAAATTATACAAACGGGTGTCCGTAAAGGTCCAAAACACGGATCATAGCTCAAGCAACGGTATTTGGGTGGATTCTTTCCGGATCTATCGAAAGTAATTCGTGAATTGCATCTGCTCGAATACACTATTGCTCACGAGATGACTAACTAAATCAACTAATTCGAAGTTTTTGGAAACCGGAGGAAGTTCCGACTACTCCTTTAGATTCTCGACTGAAACCGGAAGAGGAAGTTTGTGAAATTCACTTTCAGAAAACGCACACCCGCACTGAAACCGGGCAATATGTTGATCGGAATCCCTTGAAAGCATCGCCATCCGCTCTTGGAGATTCAAGGTCAGCATCAGCTCGAGTTCTTTTCTCTTTGAAACGACGATTAAACGCAAATTCGGAATACGCAAGTATGTGTTCGGAATTTTTAAGTGAGTCTGAAAGCAGTCTTCATATGAGCAAAGTTCCTGATGGCTACGTATCGAGATCACCTATCTACTATTTTCCTCATCACGGCGTTCTCCGGCCATTCAGCACTACAACAAAACTACGTGTAGTTTTCAATGGCTCAGCGCGAACAATGAGCGGGAAATCTCTGAACGATATTGTCCACACAGGTGAAAAACTTCAGACCGAGCTTCCGGATGCTCTACATTATTTTCGTCGCCATAAGTACGTGGTATCTGCCGATGTGAAGCAAATGTATCGTCGAGTTCTGGTTCATCAAGACGATTGGGACTTGCAAAGAATTTTATGGTCGATAGGTGGGAAATTAGTTGAGTATCATTTGCGCACTGTCACTTATGGTCAAGCATGCGCACCATTCTTAGCTCTGCGAGCTTTCCAGCAGCTTGTAACAGACGAAGGCCATCGATTTCCACTTGCGGTGCCGATGCTAACCACAGGACGCTACGTTGATGACGAATTCGGTGGCGCTGATACCATCGAAGAATGCTTTGATTTGGTCAGTCAAACTATACAACTTTGCAATGGTGGTCAATTCAAGCTTCAAAAATTGAGCAGCAATCATTCAATAATTCTCGCGCATTTGGAACCTACCCTTCTTGCGACTGAAGCCAACGTCAATTTCGATTCAGAAAGCATTATTCGGACCCTCGGCTTAAGCTGGAATCCAGGCCCTGACAATTTTCATTTCTACAATTATTTCACTGCTGTAAAAAATATTACAAAACGCACTGTTTTATCGCGCATCGCTCAGTTATTTGATCCTCTGGGATTTATTTCGCCAATTATCGTCACTGCAAAAATTTTCATGCAAAATCTATGGCTTCAAAAACTTGGATGGGATCAGCCACTTCCCGAACACTTGAAAACATCTTGGCACGAGTTTGAATCTCATCTTTAGGAACTGAGCATTCTTAAAATCCCGCGCCATATCGGCCTTACTCAACATGCCAAGGTAGAAGTTCACGGGTTCTCCGATGCCTCATTGGCTGCTATGAGTGCTGTTGTTTATGTTAAAGTTCAACAAAGTGACAACATTTCCGTGAGTTTTGTTCAAGCAAAAACTAAATTAACTCCAATTTCCAGAGTTTCTATTCCTCGCCTTGAACTCACTGCCGCGGTGCTGCTCATGTCATCGCCGTATTAAAACTGGCATCCGCACCAGTGTGACTCTGGACTGGCACTAACGTGGCTTACGAATCATCCATCCAAGTCGAAGGACTTTGTCGCAAATCGAGTCAGTTTTGTCCAAGAAAAACTACCCTATGCAAAATGGAGGTTTGTTGCTGGGAAGGATAACCCAGCTGACTGCGCGTCACGTGGTATGAATACTCGACAATTGCACTGTTGGCCAAAGTCCATAGTTAATCCGTCCCAACAGGCGCAAACTGAGGCACGGAAAAGAGAATCAACATCCCAGCAAAAAACACGATTACCACAGAAACGAAAGTGGAAACGAGCTAGGCGATGGGAATCGCTTACCGTTTCGCTTCAAGAAGGCCTTATTTTAACATGGGCATTTCATTGGAGGTAAGCCCTTACCCGCAGCATTACCTTCAAACGAAGGGAGAACGCATGGATAAACAGAATCCAGAGAAGCGAACAAAGAATGCCTTACAGAGAAACTAATGTAGAATGCCTAGATAAGTACATACTTATTTATATTAAATTGAAATCAGAAAATGTCTTAAAAGGTTAAAATTAATTAAAATGTTTATAAATCAGCGTACATATGTATGTATTTAGGTATTTAGATTTTCTTTAAAATCGGTATGTACATACATGCATATTTAATTAAGCTTCAAATTGTACTTCCTCACTCTTGTACGTCACTTCATTGACTGACTTCAACTTCGCTGCAAATTGAACAAAGCAAAACATGATTTTTATGCGAGACAAATTTCCACAGAAAGTAACGGTAGAAAAAGAATTTTCGGATATTCATTCCATTTTTCAGCTGACTACGATGCAGCATTCTACTTTGCATTCCCCGAAATGAGGCAAAGAAGCGAAACAAATAAAATATTGTAGGACATTCTACTTTGCA
>NW_023458556.1:113179062-113179758 GCF_013731165.1 Rhagoletis pomonella | reverse complement strand
GAAGCGAAACAAATAAAATATTGTAGGACATTCTACTTTGCATTCCCGGAAATTAAGCAAAGAAACGAATTAAAAAATAAATATTATAGGACATTCTACTTTGCATTCCCCGAAATGAAACGAAGAAGCGAGATAAACAAAATATTGTAGGACATTCTACTTTGCATTACTGGCAATGCCTAAAAGAAGCGAAAAAATTCGAAGGCATTATAACGCTATGCCTTCTAGAACACGTTACCACTAAAAGCGATTATCGATTTTTTGCTGGGATATACCCCACATACTAAAGCAGTGGACTCTGAACCTGCATTGCTGAACCGTTATTCAGATTTAACTAAATTACTGCGCGTAACTTCATGATGTTTCCGGTTCATTAACAACGCTCGTCGAAGTCAAAATAGTAATCGTGAGAAATGGTTCAGTTTCTGAAATGCAAGACTCATTACTATTCTGGATAAAATTTGTTCAACATGTCGCCTTCAAGGAAGAATTAAGCACTCTATCCGGTAAGAAGCAAACAGTAAAGAAGAACTGCTGCTCGATGTTTAATTTAAGTCCGTTCATTGATTCTGATGGTTTTCTTCGGGTTGGTGGACGCCTGGAGCGCTCTGCGCTAGTATACGAAGCAAAGCATCCATATATTTTGCCGCGCCATTCAACCTTGTCGAAGCTGATTATTAGAGATACTCATCACCG
>NW_023458556.1:113175712-113178962 GCF_013731165.1 Rhagoletis pomonella | reverse complement strand
AGTGAATTTGAGATGATGTTTGTTACGTCTTTTTGCATTTCAGGTGACGCTTGTTAATAAACCCACTGAAGTCCAACATGTCCCATTTACCAAAAGAAGGACTGTCAACTTGACTAGATCTACCTTGGCAGGGACAGAAATTGAGTTCTCAGAAAAGGCGAAGTATCTAGAAGTAACTCTGGACAAAAGCTACAAGGGCGTTTTATACCTGTCAGAGATTTCATGGTAAGACATAGGGAATAATGCTCAAACTGACGTATTGGTCCTTAAATACGGTAGTAAAAACCTTTGTTACATATCGTCGTTTAAAGTACAAATCCGCGTATCAACAAAATGCAAAACCGCGTATTTGAGGTAGCATAAATTATTTTTTAGAGAGTAGACACTCATATTTCAAAATGGTTCTCTTTATAACAGGAGCTTTGCGCACCAGTCCAACGGATGCCCATGGTGTCATTACAGACATTCCTCCTTTGCCTATTCTGATTGAAAAAGAGGCCTGCTGCAACGCTCTACGGATGTCCAATACGATCAGCATGACAAGTGGAGATCTTCGGGGTCATTTGGACGTTCTCAAGCCATTCCTGGATGATCCCGAGTTATCCTTCTACAAACTCTACAAGGTCAGAATTCCTGAAAGGGGCTCCTGTGAAGCGATAATAACTATGATTGACGAAAGGTCCCAGGTATGGTATACCGACGGATCGAAGATGGACAACGGAATACTGGGGCAGGCGTACTTGGACCAATATTCCAGAAAAGTCTGCAAAAGTGGGCACATACCCAACCATGTTCCAGGCGGAAGTTTACGAAAACGAGGTCTGTGTTCGCGAATGTCTTCATTGAAGGACAAATAGGACCAGAATAAATATTATGTCGGAAGGTAAGCCAACGGTAAAGACCTTAGACTCTTTTAAAATTGCATCAAGACTTGGGGACAGTTGTAAAACTCTTCTGAAACACCTCCGAGTCCATAATAGCCTAACGCTGTGGTGGATTCCCGGTAATGAAGTGTTTGAAGGAAACGAAAGCGCTAACTGTCTCGCAAAGCATGGAGCCCAAACACGCTTGCATGGTCCTAAGCCTTTCTACGGTATATTTAAAGGACACACTGCAGAACTACTTAGGGCTGGAAATACTCCGGGAACTTAGCCAGGAGAGTCTTAGAACTCATACTGGCATCTTTACAGAACACTGCAAGTTAAAGTACCATTTGAATAAAATTAGGCTTTCTCTAGAGACGGACAGCAAGTTTTGTAGGCTGGGTTTAGCAAAAAAAGATTTTATTGTCAGTATTTCTGACGTAATACTAATAATAATAGGTGCCTTTTTTTGTAAACGAGCGACAAAAAAACACTCGGTAAAGTAACAAAATACATGCAAAGCAACAACACAAACTCAGCTATTTATCCGAGCTCAACAAGGTCGGTTAAAAAATACGCGACCCGATGAGTGGTGTTGTTAAGTGAAAAAACAGCTCTATTGTGAATGAGCTGTTGAAAAATCCTTGGGAAAATTTTATGCAAACGTCAAATTCGTTTTCTTTTTTTATGGACACATAAACAAAATGGAGCAAGCGTAAGTAAAATTACTCTGCAGAGTTTTTTATTAAATTGAGAATTAAAACTTTATTTAAATTTTAGATATCAAGATAAGAAGCGAAGAAGATGGTCACGTGAGGAGACAATGGGATTTTTAAGATGTTATCTTGCCTGGAAAGCTGAATTTGAGCATTCCAAAAGGAAGAGGGTAGCTTACGCCAATGTTTTGGAAGACAGGTGTCCTTGGGGATCACGGTATATACATATATACAAAAAAACTGAATTAATAAATCATGCTTTTAGGACATAGAGCGGACTCCGGTTTGCTTGGAGTCGAAAATGCGAACCCTTCTCCAGGCATATAAAACGGCGCGGGACAACAACTACAGAACAGGTGCCAGTCCATGTTGTGCTCCATATATGGAGCTGATGGACGAAATTTTTGGAAACACTCGAATAGTTTCAAATGACCACACCGTCCACGTGGGCTTCAGGCCATGGTGTCGGTAGACGTGCCGCCACCTGTTCCATCACTGTCGCCAACGTCGTCAGTTTCATCTCTGGCTTCACCATCGACGATGGAAAGCTCTTCGTTATCGCCGCCTTCGGTGGCAGCTCCAGCTCCTTCCCCAACACCACTACTCCAGTGGGACGAAAAAAGCGTTCTGCTCGAGAGCTGTATTACCGATCAAAATTGGAGTTTAAAAGTTGGAGGCTAAAGAGAAGAAGAAAGCCAGAAGCTAAGCTGTTCAGCAATTGAAAGAGATTCTGAAGGAAAAATGGGAAAGGGAAGCCGAGGTGGAAAAAATGAAAATTGAGCTGCTCTAAAAATTAGTTAATAGAAACTGACTGCTGTAAATATTTTTTCTGAATTTTTTCATTTTATATTTTGTGTTTAATTAGATTCACGGAAATTTTGATTTGAACTGTGATATTTTTAAGTTTTAGGCTATATATTGAAATGAAATTTGTAACATTTTGGCTTATTTTTAAGGAAAAAATTGATTTATTATGTTCGGTAATGAAAAACCTTTTTCGTTATACGATTTAAGGAAAAAGAAGAATTTATCATGTGATATACATATATCCTCATAAAAATTTTTGTTCCTAGATGTTTTTTCAACGTTTTTATTTGGAAATATAATAAACATATCAACAATTACTTATATAATACGCTGCTCTTTTAAATAATTAAAAAGATTTTGCCTCCTGTCAAGCATTTCATTCAGATTAGACTCATCTTGTTGTTTTTCTTGAGCAAAGGCATTTAGTTCGTCGATATCACATAAGTCATCAAAAGAGATGCAAATATTATGCAAAACACATGCGCTGACTGCGATGTTGGTTATCACTTTCTAGTCGGTTTGCTCTGTAAAGGCCCGTATGCAGCTCTAAAGAAAACGGTCAAGAAAAAATTGCCCCTCAGCCCTATTCTGCATTTCGACTCGAATCGAAATTTTCTCCGTTTGGCAACTTTGGTATTCTGCGTTCCGTTTCCTTTCGATCAATCTTCGAAAATTACGATTATACCTATTCTACATTTCGATCGTAGTTCCGTTTTTCTAAGTTGCAAATTTGGTGACGGAGAACGTTTCAATTGTTATTTTCGTGGGTTTAAATAATACAATTTTATAAAAAAATTGAAGTAAAATATACTGTGCATTGGCGAGCGGTAATACGGGCAATACGAAAAATTGGCTCAAATATTG
>NW_023458556.1:113173918-113175702 GCF_013731165.1 Rhagoletis pomonella | reverse complement strand
ACTATGGATTTCAGTCTTATAATTATGTATCCACTTAAATTTTATTTTTAAATTACAGTGATGCTAGGTATATTTAGTTATTTTAAAATATTTACAAACTTTAACTTCATATGCTGCTATAGTTTGGTGGCAAATATTTCTTTGTTTTGTTTCGATTTCACACATTCCTAGGCAAAAAGCTGATTTCGAAAGATGTTTTCTCTCTTCCTCTTCTTCTTTCGTTTCGATCGTAACGCAGAATACCTAAGTTCGATTCCAGCGGAGCAGAATGTGGGAACGTAATCGAAATGCAGAATAGGGCTGTTTATTTCGGGTGTGTGTTCAAGGAATTTTGACATCTGAGCCTCTTGCCTCACTCTTTCCTCAAGAAATAATGGAGTGGGCATATATTTCTGTTGCAAACCTGGGTTTCCTTGTCCTCTTTTTTCTTAAGAACTGCGTACTGCCTTAAGCAAATTTGACTCGAGGAAATTTCTTACCTATTTCTTGTAGGTCATTTTATATGGAGTTATTGCTTTTATTGAAAGCTGCATACTGGCCTTAAAACTCTAAAGTCGACGAAATCGCCCTTTCAGCAACCCAAAGGCGTTTTCAACTACCACTCTGTAGAATAATATATTTCGTTAAATTTTCGCTGGGATTCATTTAAATTTCCATAATCTTTGAAAGGTGACACCAGCCATTTCGTTGGATAGGAAGAGTCGCCGATGATGAAATATGAATTTGGAAACATTTCCTCAATGATTTTCTGTGTCTTTCTTCTGTATGTTTGGAACTTCTTAGCACTGTATAATCATGAAGCAACCCTGACTCTCCACAAGTAAGTATATCGATTAACTTTTTGTTAGCATCGACTACAGCGTGAAGTACTATGCTGTATGTTCTTTTTTCGATAAAAAGTACATTTCCTTTTGTGCTTTTGGCCCATTAATTATAATATGCGTGCAATCTAGGGCACCAATCACGTCAGAAATATGTTTTTTCTGGTAAAATTTTTCCACATTTGCATTTAAATAAACTCCTTCTGGCCACTTGATGTGTTCATTGCTAATGGAAATTAAAAATCCTGTAACTCGCTGCAGTGTCGACCATGCCGCTGACTGAGATACCCCAAACAAATTTCCAAGTTGTCTAAAAGTCACTGTGTTGCTCACGTACCAGATATATGTACATATAAAGAGACTTTTTAGCCATAACGGGTTGTCTTCCTCCGCCAGATGGGTCAGGAACGCAGTCAGATTGCGAGTACCTCACTAACTCTTGTAGTTAAGTAGTTATTTCAATAAATTTTTGGATATTACTTATGAGGTATTGCACAGTCTCATGTGCATCTTAAAATAGCTCCCACCCATGGCATAGAGAGTCGCTTCAAAATTGTTGCACTTGGGGTGGTCCTCGTTTTCGCCTTCCGAGTCTTCAGCAGAGCTGGAGCTTGCAAGAACGGCGTCCAAAAGTACGTTCACAACTTCTGCCGGTCTATTGAGGCGCAATTCACTTCGCTCATGCAAGACCAGAGACACAACCTACAAGTATTACAGATCAAATGTAATTTTTCACTCAAACTTTTTAATTAATTTGCAATTTACCAAAGAATCCTCGGAATCAATCATTTTGTTTTGATCTTCAAGCTTCAGTAAACAAATGTACGTTTTGACAGCTGGTTAAAGCCTTTAGGGAAATTTTAACCGAGTTGAGCATTCCTTTCGCGCTCGATTACAAAAAAATGCCACTAATATAATACATTTGTAGGAACACATCAAGATAACCAACCGTTCAGCAATGGG
>NW_023458556.1:113172772-113173908 GCF_013731165.1 Rhagoletis pomonella | reverse complement strand
TTGTTTCTTTAAATAACCTTTTTTAGAAAAAAGTGCATAATCAATGCTAAAGAAATATATGGGTCATTCCATACAATAATTACACCACAATATTGTTTTTGGGGTGAACTATATTTACACATACATACATTATCGAAAAAAAGAAGATACCTATTATTTTATTTCGCCATGATATTCGAAAAAAAAATTCTCGAAACTCACGGAGAAGTATCTTTTTTCAATTGTTTGCAGTAACTTAACCATTTGTCGGAGGAAAACAGTTGATGTATCAAAATGTGCGTAATTACCTCGGCTTTCCATGAGAGTGTGAGATATATTAAAATAGAAAAAAATTTGCATCAGAAAAACGCATTTTTTATTTTTTTTATTAACTTCATCCGGTTGGTTTTTTAATTTTTTCCAACCTGAATAGTTGTCAAATTTTATGGAGTACGCTGTAAAATTTGAGAATGGAAACACCAAAACAGTAGGAGTTTTTTCATACCTGCGTACATAAACTTTAGTATAAACGATTTTTTAATGCAAAATTTTTTTATTTTCATCTATCTCACACTGTCCTGGAGAGCCGAGGTAATTACACACATTTTGATACCTTAACTGATTTTCTCCGACAAATACAGCTTATTAACTGATAACAAATAAAAAAACATACTTCTCCGTGAGTTCAAAATTTCGGGAATTTTTTTCGGGATTTTCGAATAAAATGACAAAATAAAAAAAATCGGTGAATCTGAAAAGTGCAGTATATTTTCCTTTGCTGCCTTTATGCCTAAGTGCACATTTAAGATACCTACCCCAAAATCCGCATCAGAGGCATTGTTCAATATAAAATTGAACTGTTGAGCGGACTCTAACCAACGAACCACCCCTTTTTCTCACAGTGTTCAAGATGAAATAGAAGAGACGACCAATGTAGCGAAGAAATGAAAATGCTTAGTTACCTGCGATGATAAATTGTTTAATATAAAAGATAATTTATTATATTACAATGTGGTTATCCTTGAGACGTCTGTAGCTGGCCAATTCCACGAAAAGAAGAAAGGGCTTAATTTTAGCACGACTGGATAGTAATTTTTAAACGAACAAAGGAGAAAAAGAGAATGTCAAAAGATATGTTCGGAATTTTTGGTTGCCAG
>NW_023458556.1:113168307-113172672 GCF_013731165.1 Rhagoletis pomonella | reverse complement strand
TACAATTTTGTTATTTGGTCGAGATCTGGCAACCAAAAATTCCGAACATATCTTTTGACATTCTCTTTTTCTTATTTTTTTTTGTTTAAAAATTACTATCCAGTCGTGCTAAAATTAAGCCCTTTCTTCTTTTCGTGGAATTGGCCAGCTACAGACGTCTCCAGGATAACCACATTGTAATATAATAAATTATCTTTTATATTAAACAATTTATTATCGCAGGTAACTAAGCATTTTCATTTCTTCGCTACATTGGTCGTCTGTTCAATTTCATCTTGAACACTGTGAGAAAAAGGGTTGGTTCGTTGGTTAGAGTTCGCTCAACAGTTCAACTTTATATTGAACATTCTGGTCCTTCGAGCCGGATAGCTCATTCCGGTTCAAATCTTAACGAAACCAAAAGCCCCTACCCAGTACGTCAGCCGAATATCACTCAACGCCAATATGGCTGATGCTCGCACCCTTGAATCAAAAGTGCAGCTTCAATTGAATCGGGTTGAGCTACTAAAAACCGCTTCAGATCCCATTAAAAAGTCGTCCGTTGCCGAACTTACAAAAATTAAACTTCAGTCTCGCCTTTAGCATTTGGAAAAAACGTGGGAGAGAATTGAGCGGGAACACGAGTTTTCTACTATGTTCGAAATTTACGATCAACAAAAAGTATATTTGCTGCAATTGCTTGCTGAATTAACGTAGCTAATCCTCATGACGGTTCTGTCCTCGCTGATACCTCAGTTGTAGCTTCAACGTCGTTGATAAGAGCTCGTCTACCCGAACTTAATCTCCCCACGTTCGATGGCACTTTCCGAAACTGGAGATCCTTTAGAGATATGTATACTTCGCTCGTCGGCTCCAGCTCTGTCCTCGACAACGTCATTAAGCTGAAATACTTGAAGCGAAGCGTGTCTAGAGAAGCAGCACGGTTGTTAGCTACCTTTGCGATTACTGCTGAAAATCTCGCTCCAGCATGGAACAAATTAGTCGAAAAATACGAAAACAAACGTGTTCTCGAGACATTATTCACTATGAAAAGACTATCGCTTGCGTCAGCAAAAGGGCTACATGGATTACTATCAATCGTCGCCGAAACCCTTTCGGCCTTGAAAGAGCTGGGTGCTCCTGTCGACAAATGGGATCTTATGATTGTTCATCTCATGACTCGGTGCCTTGATACCACCACGTGTCAAGCCTGTGCGTTTGACCAGGGAGCCGCTACTACTCCAGCCGATCTTGCAAATCTTTGTCGAAGCTCGTGCCGCTGCACTAGAAACTATTGATCGCCATGACCAAGTAAAACCTCAGCCAAATCACAAAGTGGAGAGTCATGTTACAACACCTTCTTCCAGTTTGCCCGCCGTTCAGTCACGATGTGTTTTGCGCTCTGAGAATCACAAGCTGTTCCACTGCTCAACCTTTAACCAGAAAACTCCCGCTGAACGAAAGGAAATAATAAAAGCTAAGCAGTTGTGCTTCAACTGTTTAGGCTCTCATCCGGTAAAGGACTGTCAGTCAAAAGGAACGTGTCGTAAGTGTAAACAACGTCGCAATACCTTATTACACAGTGCCTTTCGCAGGTCCAGGCAATCAAGTGTCAACCACGTGACTGTCGATCCTGAAGAACTAAGCCCCTTGCAGGCCCAACAAAGCTATTCGCAATCAATCAGTGGAGAGGAGTCAGCGGTGGTTAATCACGCTACGGCAGGAACTTCTCCACGCTCCAATGTCCTATTAGCAACATCATTGGTGGAAATTCAGGATGATCATATGCGTCACTTAATTCGAGCTCTAATTGATAAGAGCTCTCGTTTATCAGCGAACGCGTTGTCCAACTTCTTCGCTTAAAACGTTTAGCGGCCTCACTAAGTTTATTCGGGGTGGGGGCGTCTCATATCTCGACAGCTCGCGGCATGATATCTATAAATTTACATTCACCAACAACAAAACGACTTACATGTACAGTTACCGCTTTCATCCTGCCTAAGCTCGCAGGGCTCTTGCCGTCCTTCGTAACAAAATCTACAGAATGGTCAGAGATTAGAGACTTACAGCTCGCCGACCACTCATTCAGTACTCCAGGAAAAATCTACATGATTCTGTACGCCGAAATTATACAAACGGGTGTCCGTAAAGGTCCAAAACACACACCGAGCAACGTTATTTGGGTGGATTCTTTCCGGATCTATCGAAAGTAATTCGTCCATTGCATCTGCTCGAATTCATTATTGCTCACGAGATGACGAACTAAATCAACTAATTCGAAGTTTTTGGAAACCGGAGGAAGTTCCGACTACTCCTTTAATTTCTTGACTGAAACCGGAAGAGGAAGTTTGTGAAATTCACTTTCAGAAAACGCACACCCGCACTGAAACCGGACAATATGTTGATCGGATTCCCTTGAAAGCATCGCCGTCCGCGCTTGGAGATTCAAGGTCAACTGCAGCTCGAGTTCTTTTCCCTTTGAAACGACGATTAAACGCAAATTCGGAATACGCAAGTATGTGTTCGGAATTTTTAAGTGAGTATGAAAGCAGTCTTCATATGAGCAAAGTTCCTGATGGCTACGTATCGAGATCACGTATCTACTATTCCCTCATCACGGCAACAAAACTACGTGTAGTTTTCAGTGGCTCAGCGCGAACAATGAGCGGAAAATCCCTGAACGATATTTTCCACACAGGTGAAAAACTGCAGACCGAGCTTCCGGATGTTCTACATTATTTTCGTCGCCATAAGTACGTGGTATCTACCGATGTGGAGCAAATTTATCGTCAAGTTCTGGTTGATCAAGATGATTGGAACTTGCATCGAATTTTATGGTTGACAGGTGGGAAATTAGTTGAGTATCATTTGCGCACTGTCACTTATGGTCAAGCATGCGCACCATTCTTAGCTCTGCGAGCTCCCCAGCAGCTTGTAACAGACGAAGGCCACCGATTTCCACTTGCGGTGCCTATGCCAACCACAGGACGCTGCGTTGATGACGAATTCGGTGGCGCTGATACCATCGAAGAATGCATTGATTTGGTCAGTCAAACTCTACAACTTTGCAATGCTGGTCAATTCAAGCTTCATAAATTGAGCAGCAATCATTCAATAATTCTCGCACACTTGGAACCTACCCTCTTCTTGTGCCTGAAGCCAACGTCAATTTCGATTCAGTAAGCATTATTCGGACCCTCGGCTTAAGCTGGAATCCAGACTCTGACAATTTTAATTTCTACAATTATTTCACTGCTGTAAAAAATATTACAAAACGCACTGTTTTATCGCGCATCGCTCAGTTATTTGATCCTCTGGGATTTATTTCGCCAATTATCGTCACTGCAAAAATGTTCATGCAAAATCTATGGCTTCAATAACTTGAATGCGAACAGCCACTTCCCGAACACTTGAAAAAATCTTGGCACGAGTTTGAATCTCATCTTTAGGAACTGAGCATTCTTAAAATCCCGCGCCATCTCGGCCTTACTCAACATGCCAAGGTAGAAGTTCACGGGTTCTCCGATGCCTCATTGGCTGCTGTTGTTTATGTTAAAGTTCAACAAAGTGACAACATTTCCGTGAGTTTTGTTCAAGCAAAAACTAAATTAACTCCAATTTCCAGAGTTTCTATTCCTCGCCTTGAACTCACTGCCGCCGTGCTGCTCATGTCATCGCCGTATGGCACCCGCACCAGTGTGGCTCTGGACTGACTCATCTGTAACACTAACGTGGCTTACGAATCATCCACCCAAGTCGAAGGACTTTGTCGCAAATCGAGTCAGTTTTGTCCAAGAAAAATTACCCTATGCAAAATGGAGGTTTTTTCCTGGGAAGGATAACCCAGCTGACTGCGTGCCACGTGGTATGAATACTCGACAATTGCACTCTCACCACATTTGGTGGCAGGGTCCACCATGGCTTCGGTTAGACAGCACATGTTGGCCAAAGTCCATAGTTAATACGTCCCAACAGGCTCAAACTGAGGCACGGAAAGGAGAATAAACATATACCCTATATAGTAAAGCAGTGGACTCTGAACCTGCGTTGCTGAACCGTTATTCAGATTTAACTAAATTACTGCGCGTAACTTCATGATGTTTCCGGTTCATTAACAACGCTCGTCGAAGTCAAAATAGTAATCGTGAGAAATGGTTGTCAGTTACTGAAATGCAATACTCATTACTATTCTGGATAAAATTCGTTCAACATGTCGCCTTCAAGAAAGAATTAAGCGCTCTATCCGGTAAGCAGAAAACACTAAAGAAGAACTGCTGCTCGATGTTTAATTTAAATCCTTTTATTGATTCTGATGGTTTTCTTCGGGTTGGTGGTCGCATGGAGCGCTCTACGCTAGTATACGATGCAAAGCATCCATATATTTTG
>NW_023458556.1:113154908-113168207 GCF_013731165.1 Rhagoletis pomonella | reverse complement strand
TTTTTTTTTGTTTATGGACTACCAAAAATTTCCAGATGGCCGAATTTTGTATACTAATTTTATTGTACTATTGTTGCAAGCAGTATTAATAATAATAATAGATTGGCGCTTACACATATGTTAGTGTTTGGCCGAGCTTCTCCCCCGATTTGTGGCGTGCGCCTTGATGTTGTCACACAAAGCGGAGGGACCTACAGTTTTACGCCGACTCCGAACGGCGATTGTATTTTTATGAGAAGCTGTTTTTCATGGCAGAAATACACTCGGAGGTGTGCCATTGCCTGTCAAGGGACGACCGCTGTTAAGCAAAAACCTTTTTTCTATATTTTTTGCGATGTTGCTTTGACCAGGGTTTGAACTCAGGTGCTGCGGAGTGGAAGCGCACACTGCTTACCACTACACCACAGCGGTTGCAAGCAGTATTTCCAGTATTAAATGTGAGATGGTAGAATTCAAAATTTATCGCAAAAATTCGATAGTTGTTTTAGAAGTGAAGCCCGTGGTGCTGCCACTGTAATTCAAATATTTCCCGTGAATCTCGAAGGGTTTATATAATTACGCACATGCAAAACATAATTAATTTTTTTCTAGTAATGCAAATAGATGTTTGGTCGCAAAAGTTACCAAAATGAAATAAAAGTTACCAAGTTACCAAACCGCTTAAAAGTTACCAATTTTGGTAGAAAGTTACCAATTGTGGCAACCATGATGTAAATTACATATACAGTAGGGTGACGTGCAATAATGTCAGTGGAATTAATGTCAGTGGCGTTAATCCACAATCCAAAAGTGAAATAATGTCAATTGACATTAAGTCACTTTGGAATTGATTAACCCTCTAAAAGTAAAGTATGTATTGTAGGGATAGGCGATTAATCAACTAATCGAAAGCCCATTTATAAATTAATCAAAAAATAATTATTTTTAATTAATCAAAATGATTAATTTTCCGATTAATTACATATTGATTAATCAGATTGTAATTAATTTGATTAATCAGAGATCTGATTAATCATGACCTGATTAATTGGAGTAGTTGTTGCTATATTTTGTTTTACATACATACATACATACATACATATATAATATAAAAAAATAATTTATACATACGTACACAATAAAAAACAATTATGAAGAAATGAGCTGCTGCTTCCGGGGATGTTTCAACACGAGGAATAGCTGTAGGGATACAGCTATAAAACATTTTAAATTTCCTGCTCTGTCGTATTTACGAGAATTGGATGGAGGCTTGCGTATTAAGTGAACAAAAATTGCCAAGGAAACTATTTGTGTGTTCCAAACATATTTCAAGATCAGATTTGATTACGCGGAACGGTTGTGCACTGCTAAGCCGAAGCGCCATCCTCGGAGCCGAAATAGGTAAAAAAAACTTAAAGATTTTGTATGTTGAAAGAATGTTTGTACATTAGGGTGGTCCAAAAACAGTAAAGTCGGAATTGTAATGCTATCACCTCCTAGGATTGTTCTATATGGAAAAAAGTATACCCATATTTTTTATTTTGAAATCAAAAAATATTTAGAGGTCGCTCAAAGCGCTCAAAGTTTTCCATATATTTTTATATGGGAAAAATAAATTTTTTCGTAGAAAGGGTGTAGAGTTCTTGTAAGTCAATATTTTTCGATCGGAAGACTCTGGTCCTCTTCAGGAGACTTTCAATAATAATATTCAATTGTTTATTTAATCATTTTTTAATACTAACGATTTTTTATTGGTCGCCCCATTGCATTTTTCGGGGTTTTTGTGGGTTTAAATAAACAATTGGGTATTATTATTGGGAGTCTTCTGCAGATAAACAGAGTTTTCTGGTAGAAAAATATTGATTTTTTACTGTTCTATACTATTTCTACGAAAATTTGTTTTTCCCCCATATAAAATACATGGAAAAATTTGGGCGCTTTGAGCGACCTCTAAATATTTTTTGATTTCAAAATAAAAAAACAAAGGGCATATATTTTTTCGGTATAGCACAATCCTAGGGGGTAAGAGCATAAAAATTCCGACTTTACTTTTTCACATGCATTTTTGGACCAACCTAATGTACATACTATCGCACACCTAGATGTAAAGTGCGATTAAGTCAAAAAAGAACAAGAAAAGATTGAGGTGGATTTTATATTTTTTTTAATATAACCTTTAATTTTTTCTTAAATTATATGTACATACATACAGTCACAGATCAGCAAGAACACGAGGAGATTGTAACGGACATAGCAAAATTAAATGACATAGAATTTTACAGTTTAGACAATTTTGGAGGATATATCATTTCCAAATCTGGTAAAATATGGATTGAGAACTTTCAGTTCAGGGGATAAAAATTATACCTACTTATGTAAATTTGCCTTCGGAAGGGGCTGAATTTTTAAACGCTTTGAAAGAACTAAATTCTTTGGTTTGAAATTTAATGGTGAAAATTTATCTGAGGAGCAAAATTATATATATGTTTAATTTATTAAAAATTAGAAAAATTTTTACGAATATAGAAGACAAAATTGTTAAGAGATTCTTTTTGGGCATAACATATTTTAGGATAAGATTTTTGGACAGAATATTAAAAGAAAATAAAACTGCTTTTGTTAACAAAAAATGGAAAAAACTAACATAGTCTAACGTAAAATGTGCGATAAATAGAATTAATTAAGCTTGTTTGTTATACTGCTTGGATTTTTAGTAATAAGAAAAAAATCCTCAAAACACGAAATATTGCACTCTTGAATTGCCTTTTATATGATTTTTATTGATGTGATAACATTGGTATGTATTAAATATTTACTAAAAGTTTGGTGATCAGTTATAAAATATATAAATGTTAACATGAGTCAAAAAACGCGGACCGCGGTGTTACGCACTTTAACCCTTATGTATAAAGCAACTCTTACCCCCTTAATCAACAAAGAGGTGGTACAATTGTACTACCAAATATTTTGTATGCCATTATACTGCTAAGCAATAAAATGCCAGGATTTTTGATGCTAGGATCGTACAGTGTAAAAGTGAAGTGACAGAAAGTTTGCGGTTACAAATAAAATACACTGCAGTATATGAGATTGCACACAACCAAAACGGCGATGAAGTTCGACTGACGAAATTCGGATAGAACATATTTATTTTTAATTTTACCGCAAAAGCTAATAACAGTGATAAAAAAGTTTTGTTTCTTTACTTTTCTAGCAGATAATTATCAACAATAAGAAGAATGGGAAATGTAGGGGATGCATCTTTTCGCTTTGTAATTTTACATTTTTGATTTATCAATCAGTAGATGTGAACCTCATTTCGGTTCTGTTTTACTTGACGAAATGTTGCAGCGAATATCGCCCGACGAAATTCGCTCGGAAAATTGGTTCTGTTTATACTTTAACAGTTTCTCCAGGGGTCAAGTGTCCCTATATAACGAACGTCTCACACCACTGGACGAGTAGTCGCGACTGCTACGTCGTAGTCATTCGATGGTCCTTTGCCTCTTCATTGCCTCTGTAGAACAGCCTCCACGAGTAACACAGGCGAGAAGTTCTCTTGCGTGTGGAGAAGTTTGCTTGCGGTACAGCAAAATCGCATACACTAAAAGCAGATAAGGTGGGCGTCTTCTATTGCGTCTCCTCCACAGTAGTCGCATATGGGGTCCGGTTCGTGTTTGCATCGGTAAAGGTATGCTTTGGGGCACCCGTATCCGGTTAACAATTTTGTCAAATAGAAATCGACTTCTCGGCTCTTTCTTGCCAGCCATCTTTTCAAATATGGGATACAGCGACTTGTCCAACGGCCCCTTGTTGCTTTGCTCTTCCGTTTCAACGTTTTGCTCGTTATTTTTTATCGCTGCTTCAGTAGATATATTTTTTGTATTAGAGTGATGTCATTCGATATAAATAACTGAAACTCGAAACAAATTCCATGCAAAATATATTAATACTAGTAGGCCCGGGCAGACGTTGTCCTGCTACACACCGACACATACGCAGGTTACATGCATCGTAGATATTGTTTCATTTCCCTGCAAACCCTTTTTTCAGAGTATTCTGAATCGTAAAGAAATTTTAACGAATTCGGAAAGATCCCATCCGATTTTTTTCCGAATTTTCTAAAATGAAATAAATTACGCACACTTCCATTCCTTTACGAAATTTCGGAAGAAAATCGGTGAAGAAATGAAAATAATGCTGCTATGTGAAGAATTTCTTGCAGACTTTTTTCAGAATTTTCTTTATTTTTCGTACAGAAATTTCTTTACGAGTTCGTGTCAACCACTTCATATAATTTTCTTTGAAGATTCGGAAAAAAATCGTTACAGAAATCAGATACTCCTAAAGATTTCGTTAAGATTTCGGGAACTTTGGTTTGCAGGGTTGATATCGAAATTTACAAAAGATTGTTATTATTGTTCACTACGTTTGAAAAAAAAAAAACACGATCTCTGGTTACGGTTCAGGGCCAGGGGAATGGATAACATTGAATGGTGTCCAAATGGTAAAATTTTTGTTGCTGTTGATGTGTGCATATTTATATGTATAAATACATACTACATTATTTTGTTGCTATACTACCTATTTCTCCCGAACATAAACATACATATGAAGCGTAGTCGCGAATAACATTGGAAAACTCCCGCTTCGGATATGGTTAGTTTCAGTGGTTAGTGTAAACGAACATAACGACATGGGACTTATAAGCACGTTGCGAGAAGCATAGAAAAAATTTCGATGAAAAAAAAATATTTTTTCTCGGGTTCAAAACTATCCTATCTTTTAAGTTTTAACCAACAATACACACCCACAAAATTTCATTACAATCGGTTCAGCGGTCTCGGAGATCAGCGTAAATGAACACAGTGACACGGGATTTTTATATATTACGATATTTGGTGGTGCAAATGCACCACTACTTTGTCTTTAAGGGCTATTTGTACTCAGAACTAAAAAAAGTCCCCTTTATTACTAAAAGGTTTTATTAGACGGTATTGTATTTGCTTAAGGGTACTTTGGTTGTCGAGATATTTATATTTTTCTTGTTCGTTGGTACATTTGTACCACCTCTCTGTACATAAGGGTTAAAGCTGTATACTATGTAGTTGTTCATAGTATGTAGTATGTTAGAAGTGTATTCTGTCGATATTTTTTTGATAGAGCAATAATGTCCATGAATTTTACTGCGCTTTCAAAAAGGTAATACAGGGTGGGCCAAATAAAATTTACCAATACAGAGCAGTAGGTGCATAGTTTGACTATCAGTGTGCGCAGTCGCTCCATCTTGTTGGAATCACAAATTAGGATGCTGCTCTGCCGTTGGCCGCAAGAAGTTGTCAATCACTGTTCTGTAAGAAGCCCCAGAAATCGTTTCTGGCGTTTCATTTTCATTCTCGGAGAAATATGGGCTGATAACTTGTTCGGCCATAAGACCAAACCAAACAGTGCATCTGGATGGGTGTAACTGGTGCTGTTGTCTTGCCCTTGAATTTTCAGAGCCCCACAATCTACAGTTTTGCTTGGAAATACGATTCATCCGACATCAAAACATTAGCTAAAAAAGCAATTTGTGTGGCTGTTAGAAATACAAATATTTCTAATTATATACCTAGCCGTTTGTAACGTAACACTAGAGTCGTAAATAAGTTCTTATATTTACTTAATAATGTTATCATTTAATCTTTGTAAAATTGAACTAAAGATTTTTGTTATTCACCACAACTGATCTGGTAGCACTTAACCTCAAGTACAATTTTGTTATTTTGTCGAGATCTGGCAACCAACAATTCAGAACACATATTTCGGCATTCTCTCATTCTCCTTTGTTCGTTTTAAAATTACTATCCAGCCGTGTTAAAATTAAGTCTTATTTTCGTGGAATTGGCCAGCTACAGACGTCTCAAGGATAACCACATTGTAATATAATAAATTATCTTTTACATATATTAAACAATTTATTATCGCAGGTAACTAAGCATTTTCATTTCTTCGCTACATTGGTCGTCTGTTCAATTTCATCTTGAGCGCTGTGAGAAACAGGGGTGGTTCGTTGGTTAGAATTCGCTCAACCGGCTCATATCTAAGCGAAACCAAAAGCCCCTACCCAGTACGTCACCCGAATACCACTCAACGCCAATATGGCTGATGCTCGCACCCTAGAATCAAAAGTGCAGCTTCAATTGAATCGGTTTGATCTACTTAAAACCGCTTCACCTCCCAACAAAAAGTCGTCCGTTGCCCAAGTTACAAAAATTAAACTTCTGTCGCGCCTTGACCATTTGGAAAAAACGTTGGAGAGAATTGAGCGGGACACGAGTCAATCTATGCGTTAAAATTTGAGGTTATAAAAGATCATGAGTACCTAACCAACAACGTTTTTCTACTATGTTCGAAATTTACGACCAACAAAAAGTATATTTGCTGCAATTGCTTGCTGAATTTACCGCCGCTAATCCTCATGACGGTTCTGTCCTCGCTGATACCTCAGTTGTAGTTTCCACGTCGTTCACAAGAGCTCGACTACCCGAACTTAATCTCCCCACGTTCGATGGCACTTTTCGAAACTGGAGATCTTTTAGTGATATGTATACTTCGCTCGTCGGCTCCAGCTTGTCTGGAGAAGCAGCATGGTTGTTAGCCACCTTTGCGATTACTGCTGAAAATTTCGCTCCAGCATGGAACAAATTAGTCGCGAATTCCGAAAACAAACGTGTTCTGATTGAAACTCATCTCGAGACATTATTCACCATGAAAAGACTATCGCTTGCGTCAGCAAAAGGGCTACATGGATTACTGTCAACCGTCGCCGAAACCCTTTCGGCCTTGAAAGCCCTCGGTGCCCCTGTCGACAAATGGGATCTTATGATTATTCATCTCATGACTCGGTGCCTTGATACCACCACGTGTCAAGCCTGGGCGTTTGACCAGGGGGCTGCTACTACTCCATCCGATCTTACAACGTTCACTCATTTTGTCGAAGCTCGTGCCGATGCACTTGAAACTATTGATCGCCATGACCATGTTAAACCGCAGCCAAATTTCAAAGCGAAAAGTCATGTTACAACACCATCTTCCAGTTTGCCCACCGTTCAGTAGCGATGTGTTTTGTGCTCTGAGAATCACAAGCTGATTCAACCAGAAAACTCCAGCTGAACGAAAGGAAATAATAAAAGCTAAGCCTGTAAAGGACTGTCAGTCAAAAGGAACGTGTCGTAAGTGTAAACAACGTCACAACACTTTATTACACAGCGCCTTTCCGTCCCAACAGGCTCAAACTGAGGCAGGAAAAGGAGAATCAACATATACACTACATACTAAAGCAGTGGACTCTGAGCTTGCGTTGGTGAACCGTTATTCAGATTTAACTAAATTACTGCGCGTAACTTCATGGTGTTTCCGGTTCATTAACAACGCTCGTCGAAGTCAACCTAGTAATGGTGAGAAATGGTTCTCAGTTGCTGAAATGCAAGACTCGTTACTATTCTGGATAAAATTCGTTCAACATGTTGCCTTCAAGGAAGAATTAAGCGCTCTATCCGGTAAGAAGAAATCAGTAAAGAAAAACTGCTGCTCGATGCTTAATTTAAATCCGTTCATTGATTCTGATGGTTTTCTTCTGGTTGGTGGACGCCTGGAGCGCTCCGCGCTAGCATTTGACGCAAACATAGAGTTACTCATCACCGCACACTTCATGGAGGTACTAGCTCTACGTTAGCCTTACTCCGACTTTTCTGGGTTATCGGGGGACGTGCATTGGTGCGGACATCAATCCTGTGATGTGTCACATGTGCTCGATTTCGAGCTGAACGCCAGCAGCAACTTATGGGTCAACTCCCGCCGTCAAGAGTTACCAGTACTCGTTTGTTTCAGCACACGGGAGTGGATTACGCCGGCCCCTTTATTTTGAAAGAGCGCCGCGGCCGCTCTCGCACAACATACAAAGCATATGTCGCACTATTTATACTATATATATGTTCAGCGACATCCTACATTCATCTAGAATTAGTAACCGACTATACCGCTGAATCCTTTATCGCAGCCTATAAAAGATTCGCTGGAATTTACGGTATATGCAAAACCCTCACCAGCAATCGAGGAACAAACTTTGTTGGTGCCGACAAAGAGCTAAGCCAACTTTTTCATCAGCTTCGAGTGAAATGACCCGCCTTAGTCACTTATTGTCAAAGGATGGAACCCAATGGCGTTTCAACCCACCGTCTGCTCCAAACTTCGGAGGGCATTGGGAAGCCGGAGTGAAATCAATGAAGCATCACCTCAAGCGTGTTATGAAGAACTACTTGTTTACATATGAAGAGTGGACTACGACCCTTCGACAGATTCAAGCTGTTCTCAACTCCAAACCGCTTTGCAGACTTACTGATGATTCACATGACATGGATTACCTTACACCGGGTCATTTCTACGTCGGTGGACCAATAGCGACGTTACCACAGCCTAATACGACGAAATACAAATATTTCTAATTATCTACCTAGCCGTTTGTAACGAAACACTAGAGTCGTAAATAAGTTCTTATATTTACTTAATACCACCACAACTGATCTGGTAGCACTTAACCTCAAATACAATTTTGTTATTTTGTCGAGACCAACCAACCCACGAGACGAGCAACCAACAATTCAGAACACATATTTTGGCATTCTCTCATTCTCATTTGTTCGTTTTAAAATTACTATCCAGCCGTGTTAAAATTAAATATTCTTTTCGTGGAATTGGCCAGCTACAGACGTCTCAAGGATAACCACATTGTAATATAATAAGTTTTCTTTTTTATATTAAACAATTTATTATCGCAGGTAACTAAGCATTTTCATTTCTTCGCTACATTGGCCGTCTGTTCAATTTCATTTTGAACACTGTGAGAAACAGGGGTGGATCGTTGGTTAGAATTCGCTCAACAGTTCACTTTGTAGTGAACATTCTGGTCCTTCGAGCCGGATATTTGCGGCTTATTTTACATCTACTAGACGACCAAATCGTCAAGGGGCCGGTATGTTTAGGCGCGACTGCTAACAAGGCGCCTAAATGCATGCTATGTACTTCTACATTGTACTTGTGTAAAACGAGTTGTCTATTTTAGTCGTTGTTGGTGGCCTTGCTGTGAGTATCCATTATGAATTTCCAAGGGATTAACTATAACATGTGGAAAGAAAATAACAATAATATTAAACAAGTAAAGAAGTATAATTTCGGGTGAAACCGAACTTTATATACCCGGCGCACATATTAAATACCGTTTTTTCACCTTTCAGTAACTGCATGATAAGGAAGAATATATTTTCCCAATGTCAAACAGTTTCAATAATATGCTATGATATATTGAAATAATTGGACCAATCCCATTTAACAAAAGATTAGCCATGGGTAATAGCGCAATTTTTATGGCGCTAGCTCAATAGCGCCGGCACCGTCTGTGGTGTCAGCGCACTAATTCAGCGCAATAGCGCAGTGCACTGATTTGAACGCGGCGCCATCTGAGTGTCACCACTGCACCCATCGTCATACAGTGTCATACACAATACAGTGGTGTCATGTCTATTATTTCTTTAATTTTCGGCGCTAAACAACGCTTGTACCGCCAACCGAATTTAATTGCTGGGATTGTAGTAAATGCCACGATGTTTTCATCATTCTTGAGTAAAAGCTTTAAGTTTGGCAACATACATAAGTTTCTGGCGTTCTCACCTCTCAAAAGCAAAACCAAAGTACATGTACTTTTTCAAAGAATTAAGGCGAATTGTGTGTGTGTCTCATGTGTTTCTTGGTGCTAATAGAGCTAGCGCTTTTCATTTATTGGCGTTGGCGCGGCAACTCCGGCTACAGTGTTAACGCAATGGCGCCGCGCAGTGTTACCCATGCCTACAAAAGATTATTTCTTGTGTCTTGTTAAAAGATTGTTGTAAGTTGGCGTCATTATTCGTATTTTTGAAATTTACCGTTATATGGTAAGTAGTTTTAGGTCGTTTTCAAAAATTTTGAACATATTGCTTTTTTGCGGTAGTTGCTATATGTGCCGAGTTTGGTAGAAATTGATAAACCTGGTACCGAGATACACATATGTAGGCGTAAGTGGGCGGTGCCACGCCCATTTTCCAAAAATTTCCCTAAAAATCATTTCTGCTAAGAGGTCGATTTTGAGTAAATTAGCTTAAATAGTTACTAATTTATCGCAGTTTTCGTATTTCTGTAAATTACCGTTATATGAGAGGTGGGCGTGGTTCTTGTATGATTTCAAAAGTTCTCAACGAGTTTCTTAGTGAGGCCCTATGCAATGTTCTCACCGAGTTTGGTAGGTATTGGTAAAGGGATATACGTAATATTACGTTCAAATTGGTCCCATTTAACTTGTTAAATGAAAAAGAGCTTTTTGGAAAACACAATCGTCCACATTGAACATTTGGAGTTAACTTTGACGGTTGTTTGATTACTAATAAAAATTAAAAAAAAAAAATATTCAAAATCAAGTTTTTGTGTTTCAATTTGTTTTGTGTGAATGTCTGCTTCATGATATTAACGCATACGGATAACTTAGAGACTTCAAAATGTTTAGTTCGTATGCACTATTTATCTCTGCGTTCGATGAGACCTCTTGGGAAATAACTAATTACCGCCTTGGCCTCTTTTTTGGCGGGCAGACATGCATACAATTATGATATTTTTTGATCATTTTTAATTTTTAATATTTTGCAGAATATAAATTTTTTGAACGTTGGCGTGTCAAATGAAAACTTTTGCGTCTTTCTTATTGGTCGGAGCAGAAGCTTTCTGATACAACTCTGCGCTGCTGCGCTGAACTGGTTTTCAAACGAGTTAAATGATTTAACTGATTCAATTTTCCAACAACAATTGCATGCGATTATCTTGTTTATGAACATGTTTTGTTTATTTAACTGGTTCAAGCCCATTTAACATGTTTAGCTCGTCAATTTGAACGTAGTATAACTCAACATATGACTTTCCTACATAAATTATTTCAACACATGATTTTTCAACACGAACAATTTCGCTTCACTTTATTTTTATTAGATTCAACCAAGGCGAATTTATATAAGGTGGTGTTACTAGCTCAGCTGATTGTGTGTATGTGTTTCGCCGCACGGCTTCTGATATCAAATTGAAAAAGTTTGTTTGAATTTCTACACACACTCTTACAGATTTTGACAGTTTATGCCGCCAAAGCAAAAACAAAATACATGTAAATTTTTGTTTTTGTACTCCTGCTATCACCTTATATTAATTCGCCTTGGATTCAACACAAAATTTTTGTTGCACAGCATGATTCAATAATACAAGGTTGTGTAATTTGTGACAGCTGAAATTTGACACTCCTTTATCTAGATTTGTATTTTGGAAGTAGGAGAAAGGGGAAGAATGTGATCGCATTTTGCGAAAACGGTAGTAGAATGGTACTACAAAAAGTACGCAAAGTACATATACAATTAGAAGTAAAATGTGTATTATTAATTCTATGCGAATTTGCAATATATTTGGTGTTTTAATGGAAATACTAAACAATACATAAAAATATGCATTTTTGATTTAAGTTCCGACCGTTCAGCTATGCAAAAACGAAAAATGCAGATCAATAGAACTTTTTATGCTCATTTCAACCATGCCAAAATGATTTGGCGCAAGTAAAAAATGAAGAGGTTCTAGAAGGTTAAAGTTCAGTTTTTAGATATTTTAAATAATAATATCTTATGAATTTTATAACCGATTAAAAACCTAATGACGTCACCATAAAGGTAATTAATTTGTTCTTCAGCTGATGTACATAATTTATAGCTTTTTGTATTTTTAAACCAAAACCACTAAAAAACGAAAAAATATTATTTTTTCATGAAATAACGTTTTTTGAAAAAACTGCATAATTACAGGTCTATTCTGCACGTTACCGAAGATTTTGTAACCGGAAAATTGTATTACCAAAAAATGTTACCAGTTCTTGTCACCGCGATTCTAGGTACGTTGGTATTGCAGTTAAAATATTCAGCAATTCTGCTATGAAGAATTGTGAAAATCCTGGCATTGCATATTTCACGGAACAATAATTTGTTACCAGCTTATGAGATGGTAACAAAATTTACCGGTTACAAGAGTACACAGAATGCGAAAAGGGTTTAAAAATTGACAGGAACTTTATTTACCGGTTACAAACTTTTTATTACCAGCGCAGAATAGACATGTTAATGGTAAAGAATTTTATATTATTTAGAAGGTACAAGTTATTATCTTTAATTCGATATTACATATTTTATCATGATCTACTTTTGGGTTTCAACAATTTAGTGATAATAAAAATACAAAGAAACCTCTTATATCTTTTTTTTACCTGCGCCAAATAAATTTGATATCGTTGAAATCAGCGTAAAAAGTTCTATCAATCAGCATTTTTGGTTATTTTATAATTAAACGGTCGCTATTCTACACTTGTTCTAGAAAATTACGCAAACGAAGGTAACGCCAACGAATACTATTTAGTATGAAGAATTTTTGGTTTTACTACTAATATCACTAGAGACTATTGTGTAAGCAACATTGTGCACAAGTAAAGGAGCCGATTTTATGTGTGGGAGCGAGAAGACTGTTTTATTACAAAACCTTTCTATTATTGAATCATGGTTGCACAGCCGTTTTTCACACAGAATTTGTTTCTCTCTAACGCATTGCCGAATTGTTTTTGTAATTTGACTTTCGTCCGTTTTTTTGTTTGTATTTCAAATGAAAAATACAGGAACAAAACGTAGTATCATACGGGCATTAAGAAACGCAAACTAGCAGAAAATAGCAAGTAACTAGCTGATCAGTGTATTTGACATTTGAAAATATTTGACGCAATTTTTTTTATACGCGTTTTATATATAAAAAGTATTTACAAATACATTTTGCAATTTCATCAAATTTAATGATTCGCTCATGTTTACTTAAGAAATACCAAAAATTTGGAGAAAGAAACAAATAAAAGCAAGCAAATAAAGCAACTTAACCTCGCTTGTTTACGCTTCAACAGCTGTTTATTCATTTTGACAGCTGCTATATTCTGCTAGTAAAATCTTTAGTTGCACAAATTACACAGGTCAACAACGTTTTGTTCTAGGAAAGTGTAGGGTCATTTTCGAAGTAATTTTTTGCGTAGAATCCGAATCCGGGGTTTAAATTGCTCTATCACGTCAGGATTTTGAGATATCCTAACCTAAAAGTGCAAAAACGCTGTTTTTGCCCATTTTTGAGGTTATGTAGCTACGCAGAGTTTGCTCTTCATAAAAAAGTAAACGTGGTATTTTAAAGTATAAGTCT
>NW_023458556.1:113136215-113154508 GCF_013731165.1 Rhagoletis pomonella | reverse complement strand
AGACTTATACTTTAAAATACCACGTTTACTTTTTTATGAAGAGCAAAATCTTCGTAGCTACATAACCTCAAAAATGGGGAAAAACAGCGTTTTTTGCACTTTTAGGTTAGGATATCTCAAAGTCCTGACGTGATAGAGCAATTTAAACCCCGGATTCGGATTCTACGCAAAAAATTACTTCGGAAATGACACTACACTTTTATAGAACATTCCGAACCCATTTTTTTGCAGACCTGTGTTATCAGGAGAGGCAAAAAAAGAAGAGCGTAAGAACGAAAGCCGCTAGTTTTTTGGGTTAAGAAACGCTTTCCAGCAAAAAATAGTGATAATTATCTGTAAAGAAACAAATCTAATATCATGAAGAATACAGAACAAGGCATCTATACACATAAATTAAAGAAAACCAAAGCTAGTGGATATTAGAGAAAAATTAGTGGTTATTGCTTAAAGGTATAATAAATACATGGATTTCAGTACCAAAAGAACTGAAATCAGCAAAGGCAAATATTTTCTCTATAATTGTTGCATTATATTAACTGCTGACTCAATAGCCTTCTTCTGCATCAAAGCAACTGTCAAAAATTTCCAGCAGTAAAAAGTTACGAATTGGCACAGCAGAAATGTAAAATTTTCTCATCATAGAACTTTTCTACTGATTGGCACAGGCCCTACGCAGAAATGTGTTCTCTGCAAAAGTTGTTCAGCCCTTTTCTTCGCAAAACAGAAAGAGAATTCTACTTAGTGAGGGTTATAATCCCTAAGCGCGGCCGAAGGCCGCCTACGCAGAAAGGTGTTCTCTGAAAAAGGTGTTCAGCCTCTTTTCGTCGCAAAACAGAAAGAGAATTCTACTTTGTGAGGGTTATAATCCCTAAGCGTGGCCGAAGGCCGCCTACGCAGAAAGGTGTTCTCTGCAAAAGGTGTTCAGCCTGTTTTCGTCGCAAAACAGAAAGAGAATTCTACTTTGTGAGGGTTATAATCCCTAAGCGCGGCCGAAGGCCGCCTACGCAGAAAGGTGTTCTCTGCAAAAGGTGTTAGCCCCTTTTCTTCGCAAAACAGAAAGAGAATTCTACTTTGTGAGGGTTATAACATCTTAGTGCGGCCGAAGGCCGCCTACGCAGAAAGAAGACCGTCAAATATCGATCTTTACAATACCCAACACATGTGTTGAACAAGTGTGTGTTGAGTTGATATGTGTTCAGTTGGTGTGTGTTTAGTTTGTGTGTGTTGAATTCCTGTGTTGAGGTTGTGTGTGTTGAGTTGACCTGTGTTATTTAGACATGTAATCCTTATTTTATGCCAAAATTCTACTTCAAATACGAACTTTCAACAATTTGGATCCAGTATTTGCGGAAATATCTTAGTTTTTGCATATTTCGAAAATATCGTTATATGGGAGGTGGGCGTGGTTATTGCCCGACCTCGCCCATTTGCATTCCCAGCCTACCTTGGATTAAGGGCCACCTACTTACCAAATTTAATTGGCATATCGTGTACACGGGCAGACGGACAGACGGACGGACGGATCGATTTCTCTTTTCATTCTGAGCATTTATGTATACATTAGTCTATATCTATCTCGATTCGTTTTGGCTGTTACAAACAACCGTTATGCGAAGAAAGTTATATGCAGGGAACGGATTCTTAGGACCTAAAAACCTATAAAAAAGGCAAAATAAAATAACGAAATAGGCTGGAAAAGGCAAAATAAAATAGCGAAAAAGGCAGGAAAAGGCACTAGGTATTTCATTATATGAAAAATTAGTACTTTGAATCTTTGAATATTTTATCCTTTCGAGTTTCTAACTCATAAAACTTTAATCTGAATAGTTGTAGTAACATTGAACCACAAGATGCATTTTGAAGATGCGGCACAGAACACCGCACTCAGGACAGCGACAGGATGCCTCCTGATGTCGCCCGAACACCATCTTCATGGAAGGCGCAAATGCTCCCCGTAAAGGAGCACAATATAATGCTCTGCAAGCAGTTCCTGATCGGGAGCCACAGAAGTGGCCACCCAAACAGACAGCTGCTTGCAGAGGAGCCCTCGCCTAGGCACGTCAGGAGGCATCTATATGAACTGACGGACGAAGTCCAGAGGTTCATCAAGCAACCTCTGGACCCGACTGCTTACCGACAGGCCCTGAACGGCATTCACAGGGAGTCAGTCTCGAGTTATGTAGACTCCAGACCTGTGAATGCCGTTCTAGGCATACCGCCCCCGGACACAGACGAGACGGAGCTTCATCTGCCTCGGGAGACGCGTACAACACTAGCCCAACTTCGCTCCGGCTACTGCAGCAGGTTAAACTCCTACCTGAGTAGATTGAATGAGGATGTGCCGAATGAGTGTCCGGCATGCGGAGAGACCCCACATGACTCGAAGCATCTCTTCGCATGCCCGGAAAACCCGACAACCCTAACGGCCTTGTCCCTGTGGACCAACCCCACAGAAGCTGCACGCTTCCTAGAGTTGCCGTTAGTGGAACTTGACGACAACGACTGAGATACCAACCGTCCTGGGCGGGGTTGTTGTAGCCGCTACAACAACAACAACAACATGCATTTTGAAGTTTTCTGGCAGCATTTTAATTCGATTTTCGCGAAGAAAAGCCTTGAATGTACTAAATGTGCGCCGACGTAAGTTGATACAAGTGGAGCCCAATTTAAATATGGAACGTTTGAAACGTTCATATTATCAGGAATAAGGGCGTTTTCCTCGCCCTTTACAATCTTATCCACACCCCTTATTATCTCCAAGCCTACGTGAGCTGAGAAAACGGCTTTGAATTTTTCCAACACCAATTTGGCAAGAGGTCCCTGCGCTTCTATAAGCCGAATGGGCATGTGTATAATTTTTAATCTTAAAAAAAAAATTGTAAATGCTATAATCACTTTTTTAAAGGTAGAAAAGGCAAAAAAAGGCAAATATCTTAAAAAAGGCAAAAAAAGGCAACATCAAATGTGTATATATGGAATCAGGGAAAGCTAAATCGTGGACATTCTCAATCGAATATACTCTATCTCTTTAGCAGAAAAAAAGGCAATTTCCATAAAATCCGTTCCCTGGTTATATGTAATACCCTTGTGCACAAGTGCGCTCGGGTATAAAAATAAAGAGGATATATGTGTTTAACATTGGTAGGTCTTATTTGACCCACCCTGTACTATTGTCTATGGACGATAAGAAATAGTGTCCACGGACGTTATCACCATAAAGGTTGCATGATTTTTAACATTCTGACATCAATTCACTTTTCAATTATGTATTAATGTCAATGACACAATTTCCACAATTCTTCACTTACTTCACTTTTGGTCTGTGTGTTAATGTCAGTGACACTAATTCCATTGACGTTATTTCACGTCACCATACAGTAGAGCTTAGGGCTGACAAACTATCGATACTATCAACCATGATACATGTTAACTAGATTCGCCATTTATCTTAGAATTATATAATTTTAATTATTTGTTTATAAAAATGCAGTTTAAACTTTAACAAAACCCGTATAAATCCAAAGTTAAATCTTTGCGCAACATTAAAAAAATCAACAAACTTTCGTAAAGCTTATTAATTAGATTTCCTAGAAATACATATTTTGAGTATGCAGTTTTTTAGCCCGATCAATTCAAATAAAGCGCAAGTTTAAAATACATAGCTGCGACTTATCCTTGATTTTTAATATTTATATTTTTTTTGATGAAGGCGTTGCTCATTTTCTTCATTAAAAAAATCGTCGAACATATTTATATAATATGGAAGAAAATTACCGACGTCGTCCAAAATATGCCATACACCAACTGTAAATCACAGCTACTTTAAATTTGCACTTTATTAGACTAAAATTGAATGAGCCAAAAAACTGCAAAATATTAAGAGATAAAATTGAAATAGAAAGTTCGAAATTTTTACGAAAGTTTGTCGATTTTTTTTAATGTTGTTCAAGGATTAAACTTATTTTCATTTAGTGTTTGTTAAGGAATAAACTATATTTTTATAAACAAATAATTCAAATTAAAATATAATAAAATAAATAGTCAAATCTAGTCAATATGAGAGTGTCGTAAAGTTCTGATATTTAAGAACATCTCTTTCTTAATTAACGATGACACTGTTTCTATATGAAGCTGATTTCGACATTTTGTTTTAATAAAATTTAGTATCGAAAATATTCTTTCAAAACTTGCCTAGGAATGTGATATAATGGTTCGTTCAAAACCTTTTTTCAAAACATATAAAGGCAAAAACGAGAAGGCGAAGACAAAAAGAGAATAAAAAAATTTCCCGCAGTGAATTTTCAGATTTTTAAAACGGTATAGTAATTTAATTTCTTAAATTTAAATAAAGCATGAAGACCCTATAGAATAAACGAGTAGATAAAAAATATATAACGGTCAAACTGGCACATACATAAATATATGAAAGAATGCACTCAGGCGACGCCTCTAGCCATGTGTGTCACAGATTTAAGTTATCGATGGAAATTTTTTTTTCTTCCCCCCCCCCCAAAGCCAAATCCTGTCTACGCCACTGCAATGTAATAATATTTCAAATCAAAACCCATTATCAGTGCTTGGTATTTTTTTACTTACGTAGCTCGCATTAATTTTATTAAAAATATATATTAAATATAAAGCAGAGACCCAGAATAATAGTTATTTCATGGTGGAGTTTTAAAAAAGTCATGAAAATTTTCGTAAGAATTATAAAAGTCTTTTGATAATAATTATGTGTGAGAAATTTTTTAAGTCATCGATAACTATTATTTTAAGACTTATATAATAGAAGTTGTTCGGAGATGGCAAGCGTTTTTGCCACCTATTAATAAAAGCCAAGAAAATTATAAGGCACGTGGCTATTCTAGCTGACCACTGATCTCGAACTCCTTTCTTTATTTTAGGTTTAGCTGAATTTATACTATTACATAGAATTACAATGTACTCTTTTTTAACTTTAAACCTGTGCATGTACATACATGTTTTGTTATTGCGAACAAATTTCCACATATCGGTTCACTTAGCAGCTAGGTAACTAATTATTATAGTACATAAGCGACAATAGAATGTGACAAACAGCTAGGTAACTATAGCGTATAGTACATAAGCGACAATAGAATATGACTGCTTTTACACAGTTCAAGTATTGAATTCAACTAGTATCGCCCAGTTGTCGAAATTCGACATTTTTTCATACACTTTTAAATTTTATTTATCACCAATATTGACTCCTTTATGCTAATGACGATTTTGAAGTCCACCACCAAAATGTATAGCGAATTTATAGGAAAACTTAAAACCAAATTTCTTAGTAGCTTTCGAAATTATACCGAGAAAGAAACCTCAATTTCCATTTACAAAAAATATGCATATGTATGTATTTGTATGTATAGATGAGATGCCTAACGGTTCCTCACTGACTATTATGTTAAACAAATACCAATCCAGACTGTAAATACTTTTTTCGATTATATTGGTCTGGTCTGCATAAACTCTTCATTCTTTTCATCAGAATCGGTGAAGGTTAAGTACCTTGAAGGTGTAAAACAAAATATAATATTTCCTTCTCTAGCGGCGGTTTTACACGGTTTTTTGTCAAGATTGGGCCTAAAGCCCAATATTTTTGCATCACATGATTGGGCTACCGAATTGCACCAAATTTTATGTTGCTATTATATCGGGACCCACGGTACTGATTAAAGATGGGCGGTATCGGGAAGGTCTGTAAAAATTTAACGAACGGAACGGGATCAAAATCCTTTCCCGATACTCCCGATAAAACCGCAACTTCCGCGAATTCAGAAAATCTTCCTTAAAAAATTTCTATAAAATATGCACTTTTTATGTTTTATTGAGACGAAAACGAACAGCAAAGCAAAACAAAATAATTGGAGGATGCCAGATCTTTCATACAATTTTTTTTATTTAAAATAAATTTGAAAGACATGTGAATTTTTTTAGAGATAGATTTCGTGGCCCCGGGCCCGCAGTACAATTCAGAAAAACGTCGGGATGAGCGGATTCGGAAGTTAAAAATTGAATTTCGGGATGGGCGGGATCGGGACTTAATATTTAGTCCCATGCCCATCTATACTCTCAATCCCTGCGCCACCTATCGGAAGACAAACACACTGATCCTTTCAAAAATCATTACACAAATTAACAATCATTCAATGCGATTTAGAAATCTGGTAGGAAATGGTTCCCAATTGAATGATTCTTGCCATTTTAAATGTATATAGTACATGTATCAAATTCCATTACCTTATCTATCACAAGTGGTTCCAGATATAAGCGATATGGAAATTGCACTTTGTATGCGAAGTGCCTCATCCCCCTTTCGAATACACACCACTTTTCGCCATAAGTTCGGTAATGATAACATATGCAGCTGTGTCAAATTTCAGAACGTTAGCATAAGCGGTTACACAGATAAGCGAAATGCGAAGTTCAGCTTGTATGGGAGGTGCCTCGCCCCCTTTTTCAATATCTACCGCTTTTCGCCTTAAGCACGTTATTGATAGCGTTAATAGCTGTGTCGAATTTCAAGGCGTTAGCATAAGCGAATCCAGAGGAAAATAATATGAGAATGTCAGTTTGTATGGGAGGTGCCACGCCCCCTTTTCCAAAATCTAGAAATTTTCGCCGTAAGTACGGTATTGATAGCATATGTGGCTGTGTCAAATTTCAGGAAGTTAGCATTAACAGTTTCAGAGATTAGCGATATGAGAATTTCAGTTGGTATGGGCGGTGCCACGCCCCCTTTTCCATTATTCACCACTTTTCGCCATAAGTACGGTATTGATGACATATGTGGCTGTGTTAAATTTCAGGACGTTAGCATAAGCGGTTCCAGGGAAAAGCGATAGGAGAATTTCAGTATGTGTGGGAGGTGCCACGCCTCCTTTTCCAAAATCTATCACTTTTCGCCGTAAGTAGGGTATTTAGAATCTATGCATCTGTGCTAAGTTTCAGTTCTCCAGCAAAATTGGTTTTAGAGATATAGTGGTTTTCACATTTTAGTCTATATGTCAGATGCCACGCCCCCTATGTATCAGGATTAACATTTCTCGATTAGAGCAAGTTATATCCTTTAAATCGGTGTATGCTTCATTGAAATCGAGCGAACGGTGCCTTCAAAAAAGGGATTGCAAAATTTTCTTGTGGTGTATTTATATATAGATTCTGCTCGCATGTGGAAGAGAGGGGGTGAGAAGAAAAGGGACGAGAACACATGCGTCTGTACCGTCAAGTCGTTTCAACTTTCTTGCTTTGCTTTTGGCATTTTCGTTGCTTCCCACTTAAAGAACAAAAACTTGAATTCAACAGAATTGAAACGTGTAAAAGCAAATAGAAAACACAAAAGAGAATGAGCAAGAATTGCTTTCAAGTACTTGAATCATGTAAATCGGGTGTATGCATGGCAAACCAACTTGAACGGACTGCAGCGAAAGTGAGGCAAAGGCAAATCATCATGGTGAGCGCAGCAGTATTACTACGTTAACCCTTGGACACCCTCCCTCCGTTGAGAGCCTTGAGAGCTTTTAACGTCATCCACTGGCAGTAGGCATAGCTTTGTGATTGCCCGTCGAGTGACGCCAGTGCTATTCTTGATGATAGCAACGCGAACCACATCATCCTTTCCTTTGACCGTATCGATGACGCGTCCATTTGCCACTTCATGCGTGGATTGTTGTCATCCTGTATTACGACTAGTGCTTTGGGTGGAATGTTTGGTGTTTTCGTACGCCACTTTCCGCGGTCTTGCAACAGCGTTAGGTAGGCCGTGCTCCATGACCTCCAAAAGGGTTGTTGTATGCGACAAGTTTGCTGCCACCGACCTAAACGACTAAGTTCGATATTTGACAAGTCGGGCTCTGCTATGGCTGTGAGTGCCCCACCAGAAAGAAATTGGGCCGGAGTCAAAACGTGCAAGTCCTCTGGGCTTTCTGAAATGGGACAAAGAGGTCTGGAATTTATAATAGCAGTGATTTGACACACAAGTGTCCTAAATTCTGCGCAGCCGAGAACGATAGAGCCAATTGCTCTGCGAAGATGATATTTTGCGGCCTTGACTGCGGCCTCCCAAAGGCCGTCAAAATGAGGCGATCGTGGTGGTATGAAGCGCCAGTCGATGCCGTCGTCAAGGCATTTTTTGCGAACTTTGCTAGTGTGTTGTTCACTAAGCAGCAGCGCACGAATCTCTTTCAGCTCATTTTTCGCGCCGACGAAATTAGTAGCGTTATCTGACCAGATAACCCTAGGTTGCCCACGCAAACAAATGAATCGTTTTAGTGCGGCTAAGAACGAGTCCGTGGACATGTCTTTGACTAACTCCAAATGAGTAGCCTTTGTTGCGAAACATATAAACACGCAAATGTACCATTTCGTAGCTGGCCTATTCCGCACTTCCGCCTTGCAGCCGAATGGGCCGCAAAAGTCTATTCCAGTGGTGTAGAATGGGCGTTGAATATGTACTCGCTTGGCTGGTAGGTTACCCATAATGTGCCGCATGACTATTGGTTTGGTACGCATTTGTTGAGTACACCAGCCACGTTTTTATAAGCTTTTATTTATTTCTTCCTCCAATTGGCCAATACTGCAACCGAATGGCCCAGCATGTAACAGCTTTCGGTGAAAGTGCTCAATGATGCTGTTTGTGAGTGGGTGATGCCTTGGTAGCACGATGCTACTGGGTGCTTTGCGTTGAAACTTAGTGCTGCATTCTGAAGACGCCCACCAACCCATATTAGCCCGGTATTGTCTAGAAATGGGCTCAGTGAGCTTATCTTGCTTGAAGAACTGACTACGCGCCCAGCCTCCAGTTCGCTGTATTCGAGGGTCATGGCAGCTCTTTGGACTATACGAAGGAGCAAGTGAGTTCCTGCTTCAATTTCTTCTAGACTTAGTTGAGAAGATCCCCATCGATTGTTGGACTTAATTTTTAAGAAACGATTAATGTAGGCATAAATTATTTGCATCGACCGAAAATTATTTATGTATTTGCAATTAGTTGAATAGTCGATGACTTTGGTTGAGGCAATCAACATAGTCTTCTTCTTTCTAGTGATGTGTAGTCTACTTGCCTCATTTGGGGCCATCTGGATTCATGCTCCTTTAGATAAGCGGGACCTTCCTTCCATAGCGTGGATGCATCAAGTTCCTTGGCCGAGGCTCCTTTCGACAAGATGTCTGCTGGATTGAGTTCGGTGGGAACATGCCTCCATGACACAGACCCAAACCTTGAATGGCATGTAACAATTCGGCTAACAACATTGCAGTGCACAACTCTAATTTCGGAATCGTGAGCGTTTTTAAAGGTGCAACGCGAGATTTGGAGCAGAGCAACGTCGTTCGAACCTCGGCCCCATTTTTCGCTCGAATGTAAGCGCAGGCTCCATAGGCTACCATGCTGGCATCGCAGAATCCGTGTATTTGAATGTTATCTGCATCAAGTCCAACAAAACGAGGGAAGCTAATTTTTTCAACAAAGCTTAAATTTGCGCAGAGTCGATTCCAGGCGAAGTGCAATGACTGAGGAATGCTTTCGTCCCAGGCTAGTTTATCCTTCCACAGACTTTGCAAAAACACCTTAGCCTTAAGCACAGAGGTTCCCAAACTTTTTTTCTCGTAGACCCCTTTCAAACCTTTACTGGTTTCGGTGGACCCTCTGCTGCAACATTTCTAACATATTCCCAAAGCTCGTCAAAAAATTTGAAGATTATGTCCAACGATTTTAATTTACATCTGGGATGAAATCCAAAACTAAAGTCGGAGTGGCAAAAATAAGAATAAAATATTTTCTCGTATTCTATTTATTAATATATTTAATGTGATTACACACTTCCAAGTTGTAGAAACAGAGCTCGTAAAGTTATTAAAGTACTCTCTCATTCTGAGGAGTTATATTTTTTAAGAGCAGGTCGAGAGCTAGCGTTATTTACATTATCTTCACCATAAACTCACTTCGGCTCACTCATGAATTTGCATGCGGCGTATTTGTAAAATAGTAAATTTTTGTTGATGGCACCATTTTCATTTATATCGCTCCCGTCTGCTCAGTGAGAGCAAAAAACGAGATAGACCTTTCTAGATTGAAGGCAACATGAGTTTTGCCCACCTGTATCCCTCGATGCCTCCCAGCCATTGCTGAGCGAAGTATTCACCGTTTCTGATGGTGGCCTCGATGGCCAAAGTGTGGAGTGCTGCAACTGGTTGCGGATCAAGGAATGCCTGGTCTAAACCAACCGTGGCCAAATTATCTGATCTCTCATTACCAGGTACTCCCGAGGGACCTGGCACCCAGAGTAAAGCAAGCTCGTTATGTTTACCAACATAATTTAGTCGAGACTTTCAGTGCCGAACTAGTTTGGAAGTTCCAATGCCTTAAGTGCAGCTTGGCTATCACTGCAGACACGTAAACTCCTCCACCTATTTCCACCACGTAGTCCATCGCTTTGAGCATTGCAAATACTTCGGCCTGGAAGGCGGAAGCTTATCCCCATTAACGTCGAAAACCACTCCAGATCCTGACCCAGAGTCAGTTCTGGAGTCATCAGTGAAGATTCCAAAATGTGTGATTACGGGCTCAGTACTGGAATAAAACCAGCATACAGCCTCAAATCTCTGTCGCCAGCCATTTTCGCCTCGCCTCACTCAGTGTTATACCAACATCCGTTTCTTTTTAGTCTGCAGGTGGAATTTAAGGCTTCCCCACGTATGAAAACACAAAGCGACGGTAAGTGTAGCAGTGCATCAAGAGCACTATAAAACACTCAAAAAAATTTAAGTTAAATAAGAGGCTATCAAGCTACCAATTTGGTTCTTTCCTATCGAAACCAGATAAATTTTCGTGGACCCCCACTTCCAACTCGTGGACCCCCCCCCCCTATTTCTTTCATGCCAACGTAGACCCCCGTCGAGTCTCCCGTGGACCCCTGGGGGTGCACCTGGACCACTTTGGGAATCACTGCTTTAGCACAATGGGGCCAATGAGACCAAGCTGATCATAAAACCTAGCAGTTACCGACAACACGTTGCGCTTCGTGGCCCGCAATGGTTCAGGAAATGAATCCCAGAGGAAGAGAAGGCGATCGCCTTTAGGCTCCCATGGCAGCCCTAGCGCCTTGGTAATATCGCTGCCGTCACCGAACTTCAAAAATTGCTCACGATGCGCTGGGTCGACATTTTGCAAAATGCTTGCGCTGTTTGAGCACCACTTTCTTAAGACGAAATTCCCCCTTTTTAAAAGCTGTAACGTCTGCGTCATTATTTGCACGACTTCATCTTCAGATCTACCACCTGATATTAAATCATCGACATAGAAATCGCGAGAAACAATTTCTGAACCGAGAGGGTAGTTGCTTGCCTCATCAATTGCAAGCTGCTACATTGCCCGCATGGCCAGAAACGCAGCGGGCTTAGTACCATACATTACGGTGTCGAGTTTGTAAATATTGAATTCTTGATCGGGCTTGTCGCGCCATAATATGCATTGCAGAAAACTATCAAATTTAGATATCTTAACCCAGCGAAACATTTTGCTAATGTCGGCCGTTAAGGCGAATTTATGAGATCGAAATCTTAACAGAGTATCAATCAATTTGGGTTGTTTCGTAGGACCCGATATCAAAATGTCGTTTAATGAGAATCCGGAGCTGGTGGGAGCACACGCATCAAAGACTACGCGCAATTTTGTGGTGGAGCTTTCTGCCTTCAATATGCAATGATGAGGTAAGAAGTTGGTGCGCACCCCAGTAGGAATAACTTTTACCAGAGACATATGCTCAAGCTGAGCATATTCAGTTAAGAACGCAGAGTATTGCTTCTTTAAATCAGGTTTATGTGCGAATATTTTCTCGAGATTTTGGAATCGACGAACTGCTTGCGAATAAGAGTCGCCTAATTGCGAAGGGCTTGATTTAAAGGGCAAACTAACTGAATATTCCCCTGAGCTCACTCGACGATAATTGTTGATGAAGTGTTCCTCACAAGCCAAGTCCTCTTTAGTTCGCTTTACATTTTCAGTAGTGTGACCTTCTACCTCCCAAAACCGCTTGACTAAATCGTTCAGGGTGCAGTCTATTCCGTCAGAAGCGGACTTCTCAACAGCAACTGCGCAGTGCACGGATTTAGGGGAGGTCAAATCGAAATTCCCTGACACGACCCAACCTAGTCTCGTTTTTTGCGGTACCGGCAGGTTTTTGCTCAGGCGAATTTGTCCCACGCATAGTAGCTCGAAAAACAGACTTGCTCCGATCAAAAGATCAATTTTCTGGGGCTTGAAGAAGAATGGATCTGCTAAGGAGATATTTTCTGGAATTTTCCGGTTGATATGTGGTTATGGTTGGCACAACCACGGCTGAGATAGATGTTTCATATGTTCGATCGACGGATTGCAATAGCGTAGTTGCACTCTCACTCGACAATATGTCTGACTGCCCAGTTCCGGAAATGTGAGTAGTGGCCTTAGATTTCTTAATTTGCAGCTGGTTGGCCATGTTTGCCGTTATGCAATGAAGTTGCGAGGCGGAGTCAAGTAAGGCCCTACACGGTACGAAGGTAATTGACGGCTTTTTAACATCACAATGGCAGTGGCTAGCATAGTTACTCCCTTAGGGGATGAGTGAAAAGTTTGCTTGGAGTCAGCGACAAGCGCTGCTTTGGCGCCGGAAGGTGCACTCATGTTTTGCGAAATCGCTTACGAAGATTGCGATAAATGAAGAAGTGTGTTGTGCTTAGTGGAGCACTGTTTGCAGTTGCCGGACTTACAATTTTTAACCATATGTCCCTTTTTTAGACAATTGATGCAAAGTTGCAGCTTTTTGGCTTCTTGAAAGCGCAAGGAAGGTGAAAGGTTTAGGAAAAGTGAGCAAGTGGGGATTGTGTGCTCAGTCGCATTACAAAATATGCAATTTTTGATAGGGCTAGTAGTAACGAACGATTGGTTACGATTAATTTTTCTACTTATCACCTGTTTTGAGGAGCCTGCAGTGATGGTAGTAACGCTTTCCAAGATTCGCACTCTCCTTTCCAAAAAAGCGGCAACGAGAACCCACGAATGCAAATTTTGAGTCGCAGCTTCCTCTTCCCATTTCACTTGGGTGCTAGTATCTGCCGTGCTTATAACTAAATGCGTAAGCAAACCATATAACAACTCTTCATTTGCAGCAATAGTTTGTAATGCACGCAGATGACTGCTGATCTTGTCGCTGAGCTCCCGCAAGCAAACGGCCGAACCATCAGGCACCTTCTTCAACCCGAAAATGTCTTTGATGTGAGCCTGCAATTGAACTCTCTTAATAACAAATCGTACCTTTAATACTTTTACCGCCTTTTCGTAGTTTTCCGCAATAATTTCCAACGAGCGGATAGCATCCAATACGACACCGGATAGGCATGACCTCAAGTGCTGAACTTCTCGATGTTCAACACCGGTTCTTGATCGACGATGACATGAAACATGGCCCAAAAGTCTGGCCTCTCTGTGGTTACTCCTCTAAATCGGGGTAACTGCGAAACCGGCAAGCGCGATTTAATTGGACACGACGACGTGTGCACTCCTAGCTCGTCTATCATAGAATGTTTTCGCGTAGATGATCGAGCACATGAGATCGAGCGTGTGCCAAGTATCTTGGTTATGCTTGCCTTTATGGATACGTATGCCTCCTAAAATTGCATCCTTGCTTCACTTTCGATTTCCGTTACGTCTTCCCTCTCAAGTTGCGACTAGGCTTCTTCGACTTGCGTTTGAAGCCTGTCGAGTTGCTCTAACTGCACCGCCAAAGTTGATTCATCAAGGTGTTGAAAGTTGTTCGCGTCCGCTTTGACCTTCAGTATGCTGATTTGTTTCAGGAACCATACACTTTTTCTTTTCAAAAACATGTCGCTTGAACTTTCTCCTAGATCGCTTGTATCACGCCTCTTGTGCGGTTTTGGCATTTTGCTTTACTTCAACTTGGAGTCGGTTGCTTCCAAAAGGAAATGCCACGGGGTGTATCCAGCCACAAGTGCACTGCTACCTAATGCGTGCCTTCGTTTGCTTGTAGAAACGAAATATGCGACGCAATTTTAGCACTAACTATTGTGCCGCTGCCAAACGCGCGTTTGTGCACCTACACTGGTGGCCCGATAATTAGAAACGATTTTCAACGGGATGCTAATTGTAATAATTATAATTTTTTAATAAGCATCAAATTGAATGCGATAATTTGATGCGGGGTATTCGAAAACGATGCTTTACTATGCGAACAATTACTAATCGATTAGTTAAGCGAGAAACGAAAACGTGAGAGGATTACGTCGGGGTCACCAAATGTTCGGAGATGGCAAGCGTTTTTGAAACCTATTAATAAAAGCCAAGAAAATGATAAGGCGCGCGGCTATTCTAGCTGACCACTGATCTCGAACTCCTTTCTTTATTTTAGGTTTAGCTGAATTTATACTATTATATAGAATTACAATGTACTGTTTTTTAACTTTAAACCTGTGCATGTACATACATGTTTTGTTATTGCGAACAAATTTCCACATATCGGTTCGCTTAGCAGCTAGGTAACTAATTATTATAGTACATAAGCCACAATAGAATGTAACAAACAGCTAGGTAACTATAACTTATTGTACATAAGCGACAATAGAATATGACTGCTCTTACACAGTTCAAGTATTGTGGAAGAGAGGGAGTGAGAAGAAAAGGGACGAGTACACATGCGTCTGTACCGTCAAGTCGTTTCAACTTTCTTGCTTTGCTTTTGGCATTTTCGTTGCTTCCCATTTAAAGAACCAAAAACTTTAATTCAACAGAATTGAAACGTGTAAAAGCAAATAGAAAACACAAAAGAGCAAAAATTGCTTTCAAGTACTTGAATCATGTAAATCGGGTGTATGCATGGCAAACCAGCTTGAACGGACTGCAGCGAAAGTGATGCAAAGGGAAATCATGATGAGCAGACCTAGCGGGCGCCTTTAACCTTTAGGTGAGCGGGCACCCTTTAACCTCTAGGTGAGCGCAGCAGTATTACTACGTTAACCCTTGGACAGAAGTCTTTTCAAAATAATTATCAGCGAGATAAATATTTTTAAGTCTTCAATGACTTTTATTTTGAGACTTATATTATAAGTTTTGTCATAATAATTATCATTGAGATAAATATTTTTAAATCTTCAAAGACTTTTATTAGAGACTTATTTATTACTTGAGTCTTTTGATAATAATTATGAGCCCCAACTGGGACCAAACTACTAGTCCCGAACTGGGCCCCACTTAGCCCCGAACTGGTCCCCAACTAATCCTGAAATACTCCCGTCTTTTAAGACTTAAAAAATTTTTTCACGCTCATAATTATTATGAGGACTTTTATAATATAAGTCTTAAAATAAAAGTCTTTGAAGACTTAAACATATTTTTCTCTCTTATAATTAGTATGAAAGGACTTTTATAATATAAGTCCTTGAATAATAATTATAGATTACTCGAAAAATATTTATCTTAATATAGTGATTATTGATTGACTTTTATTCTTTTCTCTTATAATAGTTATGTCTCTGATATAAAGAATTAAAGAAGACTTCATGGTAATTGTTCTTTTAATTTTAAAATAGACCGCTAAACAATTAACATATCGTCGTTTAAAGTACAAAGTCTGAAACCTAATCGTCAACCCCATTTTCGAAATTATGTAGCTGCCATAAATTTCAAGTCCATCATATTCCACATCTTTGAATGTACTGATAAAATCTTCTGCTTTAAAAAAAAATATTTCTTCTAGTGATCAGGTAGCATGAATTTGATGAAATGTCATAATTTTATTAAAAGTCAAATGGTTAACAACAACAACGAATGTCATTAACCCTAGAATACTAACCTTATTTTTTATTCCTTTAATACTAACGTTCGCCTGTGAGGCTACTTTGAAAAAAAGTACAAATTCTGTCTTTCTAAAACCTTAAATTTGTTTAAAAAATGGGCTTAAACATATTTCATATGTTTTTAAAGTAAAAAAATAAAATAATTTAATAATTTTTTTAATATTAATAAAAATAATTCGTATTGAAAATAACACATATTTTATAATCTTTTTGAAAGGGGTCATTTTAAAAAATTTAAAAAAACATTTAAAGGCACGCACTCAAACAATCCATAAATTATCTTAAAGTTATTCGTATTTACTTTCACACTTAAAAGGAATTAGTTGTTTATCTTTTCTATTGTGACCTGTACTTAAAATTTAAATCGACTTTTTTTTATCACATTGGGACTTATGAATAAAAACTAAGCAATGCTTTTTTCTTAAAATTTCAGATCCTTTACGTAAAGTTATTCGAATAAATCAAGCAAAAGGTTTCAAATCTTAAGAAAAAGCAACTGCTTAGTTTTTATTCATAAGGCGCATTCACTGAAATCTTCTTCCAAATTGTTCTCACTATCGGTTCCATTCAACGATATTTCTTCCAACCATTTTAGAACTTGTTCTTCATAGGTACCCCTCTCGAAAAGTAAACAAAAAATTAAGTTCAAAACAGAAAATTGCCAACAAACATGTTAAAAACTGAAATAAGTATTTACAGCAAACAAAATTACCTTTACTACTAACGTTCACCTGTCAGGCGTCAAGAGGGCGTGGAACTCAGCCGCGCAAGGCCACTGTACAATGTGCGTTTGCTAACAGCCTTGTACAGCGCTAAGCTGAGTTGGCGCGAACGTTTACTTTGATCATTAAAAGCGTTCCTGAAATATCGCGCGGAAACCGAATTCCTTCCGCCTCACAGGCGAACGTTAAGGTGCCCACACTCACCGACGTGTACGTAGGCCGTGTCTGTTTGACGTAGCAACATATAAAATTTACTGTTGATAGAGAGAGAGAGAAGCACGCGTAACCGTCGCACGTACACGGTGGTGAGTTTTCATTTACATGGCGCTCTCATAAGTTTGATCGTGTGAGCCACACTCACGTACGTTAACGTGTCAGCTGACACGATCAAATATATGAGAGCGTGCTTCTCTCTCTCTCTATCAATAGTAAATTTTATATGTTGCTACGTCAAACAGACACGGCGTACATACACGTTGGTGAGTGTTGGCACCATTAGTATTCTAGGGTTAAATGGAACTACCTTCTTTTTTGTATCATGATTTTGTGTATTTTGTGACGGGCGTGACACTGAAATATGCTTTGCTTCAATATACATATAACAAAATCTTTAGTACTTGCCCGAAAAATTTTAAAATTACGCCGTTACAATGCTAACGAATTTTTCTCTCCACTGACGGCTTAAACAATGCAAAAAGATAATAGACTACGAAAATGAGTCTTGTAAATTTTGAAAAAATTAACCCCTCATATGGGTTTGTAAATGGTACAACCTAAAGTAAAAAAATATCTGATTTTGAGATAAATTTCGGAATTTCGGCTTTCAGTTTTTAAAGTTAGATGTATTTACTCTTACTTACTAGAAATAATACAGTCAAATTCTTAAGTTTATTTTCGTTTCATTCGGTATCGATTACCGTGGAATGAGCCATATGCATTATTTCGGTTGTCAACCGAAACTGTGCATGTATGCATTACTTCGTTTTATCCATATGCATTACTTCGGGTTTCAACCGAAACTGTGCAAGTCTGCATTACTTCGTTTTTCACATATGTATGCATTATTTCGGGTTTAAACCGAAACTGTGCATGTATGCATTACTTCGTTTTTCACATATGCATTATTAAGGTTTTCAACTGAAAGTGTGCATATGCAAAATTTCGGGATTTTCTCATATGCATTACTTCCGTTTTGATTCGAAACTGTGCATATATGCACTATTTCGGTTTTTGACATATGCATTTTTTCGGTTTTTGTCATATGCGTTATTGCGGTTTTCAACCGAAACTGTGCATATATGCATTACTTCGTTTTTCTTATATGCATTATTTCGGTTTTCAACCGAAACTGTGCATGAATGCATTACTTCGTTTTTCTTATATGCATTATTTCCGTTTTCAAGCGAAACTGTGCATGTATGCATTATTTCGGTTTTTGTCATATGCATTATTTCGGTTTTCAAACGAAAGTGTGCATATGCATAATTTCGGTTTTTTCTCTTATGCCTTATTGCTGTTATCAACTGAAACTGTGCATATATGCATTATTTCGGTTTTTTTCATATGCAATATTTCGTATGCACAGTTTCCATATGCACAATTTCAGGGTGCCTATTCAGTTTTGTAACCTATTCAATTTTAGTGAGGCGAAGTGCAACTTTCATGTCTTTATAGATTACCGTTGATTTTTAGAATTTTTTT
>NW_023458556.1:113131599-113136115 GCF_013731165.1 Rhagoletis pomonella | reverse complement strand
TTTGGCTGTTTAAACGCGTTCTTCTTTTCGCTCTATTCTTTGTTTACTTGTGGTACACAAATGTCGCCGGTATATGAAATTGAACACAGCCAAAGCGAAATGCGAAGTTTGCTTGGCGGCGTTTCGTGGCGATAGATTTATTTCTCTCGCTCTGCCGGGCGATGGCGGCAGTACATGCCAAAGGTGGCCGTATGTTTTTTTTTTTGCTTTTAAAGATTTAGAACAAAACACATTTACCACATGGAAATAATATTCGATTTCAATCGAAAAGATATAAAATATCTTGAAATTATTACACCATTTGTTTCTGAGACTGTTGTATGTATCAATTTTGCCGCTACTCGACCAATTTCCTGCATTGATTAAAGATACAAACATAATTGAATTTCAATTTCGCAAATTGAGGCTGAGTGAGGGCAACTTCAAAAACTGTACCAATAGAGAATGTTTTTGGGATCAAGTAAGTTGGATTAAAAATGGATTGGGTGAAGCGACCTTTGGGGAATTGTGTGATTTAGTTCATAACATTTTAGTCTGCTTCACAGATCCGCAGTAGCTGAGTGCAAATTTTTTGATTAAGCGTTAATAAAAACGAAATTAAGAAGCAAATTATAATTTAAAACTTTAAATAATATAATGTGAATAATATACAATTGTAATGCACTTTGGGTGCAATATAAAAAAAAACGTCATAAAAATTGAATTGGCATTTTCTTGATAAAGAGGAATAAACTCCACTAAATTTCCCGATGCAATAAAAATTGGTCCATTTGTTACCATTTGGTCAATTTTTTGGTCCGAAAAATAAATTGAAAATTGCAACCGTGGCTACGAGTACGAGCTGCGGGCACCTCGTTGCCTGCGAGGCATTGAGTAGGAGTTTGCTCGCTCGCCCGCTCAAACTCCGAGCTTTTGCCCACCCTGGCCAACACCCCCTACATACGACGAACATATCCGCGCACATGTGCGCCAACATGCTCGCTGTCGTTTGCTACAGCCGGTGAGCGGCTCATAAGTGATTTTGTACTCAAAGCGTAAACATGGTAAAGAAAGACGCGGATGATGCAATTGAAATACTTATGACCAGGGAACGGATTTTTAGGACCTAAAAACCTATAAAAGAGGCAAAATAAAGTAATGAAATAGGCTGGAAAAGGCAAAATAAAATAGCGAAAAAGGCAGGAAAAGGCACTAGGTATTGCAAAAAAGACAAAAAAAGGCAAAAAGATAGCGAAAAAGGCAGGAAACGGCAAAAACAAAGGTATTGCCAAAATAGCAAAATAAGGCACTAAAAAAGACAGAAAATACGAAGAACAATCAAAAATATATTTATTTTAGAAATTTTTATATTACAAATAAAAAGAGAAAAACTATGAACTAGTTTCATTATATGAAAAATTTGTACTTTAACTCTTTGACTATTTTATCCTTTCGAGTTTCTAACTCGTAAAACTTTAATCTGTATAATTGTAGTAACATTGAACCACAAGATGCATTTTGAAGTTTTCTGGCAGCATTTTCATTCGATTTTCGCGAAGAAAAGCCTTGAATGTACTAAATGAGCGCTCGACGAAAGTTGATACAAGTGGAGCCGAATTTAAATATGGAACGTTTGAAACGTTCATATTATCAGGAATAAGGGCGTTTTCCTCGCCTTTTACAATTTTATACACACCCCTTATAGTCTTCAAGCCAACGTTAGCTGAAAAAACGGCTTTGAATTTTTTCAACACCAATTTGGCAAGAGGTCCCTGCACTTCTATAAGCCGCAAGGGCATGTGTATATATTTTAATCTTAAAAAAAAAAATTGTAAATGCTATAATCATTTTTTTAAAGGTAGAAAAGGCAAAAAAAGGCAAATATCTTAAAAAAGGCAAAAAAAGGCAAAATTTTAAAAAAGGCAACATCAAATGTGTATATGTGGAATCATGGAAAGCTAAATCGTGGACATTCTTAATCGAATATACTCTATCCCTTTAGCAGAAAAAAAGGCAATTTCCATAAAATCCGTTCCCTGCTTATGACTTAGGTTTTTTTATGTATGTGTTACTTAAATATATTTATATTTTACTTGTATGTATGTACATATGTACATATACATATAGTAATTTAGCCTCATTTATCAAACATCATCATTTATCAATATCACATGGTTTGAGACGCATTTATCCGCGATGTGCACACTGCAAGCATCAACACAAAATGAGGTTGTTGTTTTTGTTTCCAATGCGATGCTCGCAAACCACGCTACAAACGACGAGCATGCTCGCCGAAAATCAAAATTTTTTGATAAATAAAAATCATGTCCTTCAACTTACGAATACCAAATTTACACTGAGGAAAAAACGAAGTATCCCTCAAAATTTAAGGGGAAAATGTATCCAATTGGATACATATGTATCATAACGGCAACACTGATAACCAGTAAACAACCTTCGGTGAATTTGGCGACTGCCTTCCTCGGGGATGAATATGCCTGGGATGAAATTATTGGTACACACGCCTTCTAAGCACGCAGGGTTGCTTTTGAGAAACAAAAAATAATTAACTCCAAATAGTTTCAAAAAGTAATGTGTAAAACGAAATTTATTGAATAATTCCACATAAAATGGTATACATAAATGACTAATTTTCTAAACCATTTAAATCAAGGGTGGCCATTTCATAGGCACTCATGCCAAATTTTTCTCTTCTGCTTTCCCACACGAGAAAAACTGCGCTGCTTTCACACATACATGAGCATACTCTATGAATAAGTGATGCCGACGATTATGGGTTTGCTGTGATCGTGCTCAATCGCTGCAAAACTTTCAAGCAATCAAGTCTCTGTAAGACACGGTAAAAATGTTTAATATGGATTAGGATGTAGATTTTTTACTCACTAGTAATGGCAGGGAGTGCACAATGTTTGGAGGGTCATGAATAAATCGCACGGGCGACAAACTTTTTTGTTAAGCGCCATTATAGCGCCATTTCTCTTTATTCCCAAATATTGAATTAATAAATTATTACGTACATATGCACACAAATAAAAATATGAATTTAAAATAATGCTGAAAAATCCCATTTCTTTTAATTCGCAAGAAGATTAATACAGATTAATTCAACTATTTGCTTTAATTTTAATTCAAATTATCATAAAAAATTTAAGCACGCAATGAAAGTGAATTAAACTATATTAAAAGATTAATTCTTTAATATAAACTCTACTTTCACACTATTTACATAATAAAAAAATCCCTTTTTCTTATATTTTGCAACTCGAAATCGTTGACAACACTGTTAGCATAAGACGCGTGAGTGCCGTATTCTCTTTAGCAAAATTGAAATATATGATTGTGTGAGTTTTGGCCACCTCTGATTTTAATAAAACGCATTTCATAACCTTTTTTGTGCAAAGGGCATGTGCCAATTGATAGAAAAGTACTACGGATTGTAAATTTTTGTCAACTATGAGGTAATAAAAATTTTCAACCGGGTCTGACGGTTTTGAAGTATTTTTTTGTTCTAATGTTATTACTAAGACCTTCATCATCTAAACGCTACTAAGATTTTCATTATCTAAACGCTTTGTCGATGGCGACATGATTTCCTTGAACTCGGCGGCGACATCATGAATTTCAATGAGTTTGACATAAAAGAAGAGGAAGAACCTTATCTGTCGCTGGAAAAATAGAAATAGATCTAATCTGGCCACAACCTCAGCCGTCGCGTAGCCCTGTCGTCGCCAAAAGAATTATCTACATAAGAGTATGTGTTAAAATAATTTGACAGCTGTGGTCCGTAGCTCGTCGTTTTCGTTGTGTTCGGGCTATCAAGTAACATTTTCAGTTTTAAAAATTTCACTCTCCATTTTTGCGATACCGCCGCCTAAGGGTCAGTTTTTCAGTGGCAGTTTAAACTTAGATCACGTAAACTGAGTTTAACCGTGAAAACACAATGCCGGCGAACGGCGAACTCACCACAACGAAATTCCCGCTGTCAAAATTAGAACACCCGCCCACGGTGCAGTGAACAAAGGTGGCGCCGTCAGTGGTACCGTTACTATGGTTTCACCGATTTTGACAGTTGTGGTAACAGTAAATAAATCTTTGTTTACAAATCAGCGGCAAAGAGAAATTTGAATTTAAATTGTGTAAATTTGCAATTTGTGAGTGATTTTTGAGTTGAAGACTGCGTAAAAACTAATAAAATGTCTGTTTATTATTATATTGACAGCATTTCATCACAATGATTTCGCTTCTGCTCCAAGCAGCATCCTTTAAAAAGTTACCTAATCAATCCCGCTGAGATGCGCCGCAGTTTGCTGCAGCAGCCCTAATTGTAAAGCAATGGAGAGCACATTATTCACTAATAGATTAGGTGAAAAAATGCAATATTTTTGCATTTACCAAAGTTAAACACGTTTTTCACTGTAAAGTGAACTGTTTGGCTGTTTAAACGCGTTCTTCTTTTCGCTCTATTCTTTGTTTACTTGTGGTACACAAATGTCGCCGGTATATGAAATTGAACACA
>NW_023458556.1:113129799-113131499 GCF_013731165.1 Rhagoletis pomonella | reverse complement strand
TAAAAGTATGAAAATGAAGAGATAAATATTAAAAAGGCAAAATATGCCGAAGAGGCAGTATAGTCAAAAAAGGCGAAATTAAAATTTATATTTTTAATCAAGGAAGACATGAAACGTGTGATTCTTTAATTTGTTTCGAGATACGACGAAGCAGACAAAATAGTCAAATGCCATAAAATCCTAACCCTGATGATTAGCAATTTAGAAACATGCAAATTTTCAAATTCTTTATAAGGTAACACCATTATAAAATTCTGCAAATCTCATGGCAGGATCGCCAATCGCAAAGAATCTTGATTGTAAAGATCTTGCTGTTATAAAGGAGCTTGAATAATATTCAACAAGGACTTTGTAACACGTTATTATAGTTTGAAGATCAAATTTGTAATAATCAACAAGAAAATTTGGGAAATGTTTAGTTGTTGGCCCATCGTTTTTGGGGTGGGGGGCGTGGCCCCCCCGAACCCCCCTCATTCGAAAGGGGCCAGTCGCCACTTTACGAAAAGCCCCACCCCCCTTGGGGACCTTCCACAGACCCCTAGGGAACCGTTTGAAAATGGGGTAAAAACGGCATTTTCCGAGGCAAACTGAGCACTTTGAAGTGGAATATAACCCAACTAACAGAATCTGTGGGGCTTTTAAATAAAAGAAGTTATCCCAAGGTGGTTATCAGGCGAAAAAAGGAGGGCTAAACACCTTTCGCAGAGAACACCTTTGTGCGTAGGCGGCCTTCGGCCGCACTTAGGGATTATAACCCTCAGGCAGTAGAATTCTCCTTTCTGTGTAGCCAAAGAAGGGGGGCTGAACACCTTTTGCAGAGAACACCTTTCTACGTAGGCGGCCTTCGGCCGCACTTAGGCATTATAACCCTCAGGCAGTAGAATTCTCCTTTCTGTTTTGCGAAGAAGAGGAGCTGAATACCTTTTACAGAGAACACCTTTGTATATTTTTAATGCTTACAGGGTTATATCCTATTTTCTTTTGTCTCTCATTCTTTTGCATATTTTGGAGTTTGACAGCTGAACTACGCCATTTAATTTGCATATGCAACAAAAGTCAGACGCAAGATTTAGAAGGTGTTTTTATTTAATAAATTGTGATTAATTGGTTAATATTAAAGTTATAAAGAAAGTTATAGCTCATCGAGTAAAGTGCAAAGTGAAGGAGAATATAAAAACATATTGCTGATGTAGCTGCTTTAAGGAGAATAGGAGTGATAAATTCACGCTAATTTCCGAATTTTACAAAAAAGGGCATATTTCAAACCCAATTTGTAAATAAATTAGTAACCCAAAATTACAATAGTGGATGTTAAAATAATGGGTAGACCCTTGGCTACAAGTGTGTGCAATTTTTTTTTGGATCAGGTCACCCCTTTGGACGCAATACCCCGAAATAGGTGGGCCACTTACTAAACAGTACCCGGAAATTTTAACAAGGAATAACTTAAAAACTATTAGCATTTGTACACAAAATGTTGATGATATCGGTCAATGAGCACCTCCCCAACACCCCCTGCGAATTTCATTAAAAAATTCGTAATACTTTGGGTGATATAGGAAATGGTCCATTATAGGAAATCTCAGCCCTATTTATTGTGAAAAAATTTAGAATAGCCATTATTGTCTACTTTTGTTCTCTTTACGTTTTCAATTTGTAACTAAAATATATAGCTTGTAATTTTTCATGTCTGTACCATA
>NW_023458556.1:113117056-113129699 GCF_013731165.1 Rhagoletis pomonella | reverse complement strand
GAGTTCATTGTTTTTCTATACCATTACTTATTGAAAATGTTTGCGTGCATACATATATATGTATATCTGTGTTCGTATGGAAAAGTAGCTTATGTCGAAAGGCTGGCTTTAGTATAAATCGGCATTCGCAGCATACGATTACGAATGACTCACTGGCGCTGATCTGTTGTAGAACTTTTGGCAAATAAACGTGCAAGAAGTAGTTCCGATACTAGCAAGTCAATATTCTTATTAAGTCTCATCAAAAAATTCCTTGCCGGTTAAAGAGTAAAGGGAATGCCGCATTATACTAAAGCCAGCCTTTCGACATAAGCTACTTTTCCATATGAACACAGATATGTAAGTAAACAATTTTAGCTACCATTTTTAGCCACAACGACTTTAGCTCTTTTTAGCCCTTTTTTAAAGGAATTTGGCTACCTCTAAAAATTATTCGCGGCAACACTGGTCGCGTTGCCAATTGATTAGCTTATTACCATTAAATAATAGACGCAATGGTGAACATTATGTGCGGTCAACAAACGGGTTTGAACATTGTTTTTTTTTAATTGTCTCCAGTCGATGTTATATGTGTATCTGAGGCGCTGTTCAGGTACAATGTAAGCAGTGTCCATTATGATATTAATGATTATAAGTTGTTTCGTTCTGATAGGGTAGACAGAAAAGGTGGTGGAGTTGCTATTTACTGCAAAAAGCTCTTAAAAACCAAACAGGTTTCGCAGTCACATTCAGAAAGAAGCTGCGTGGAGTACCTGTCTGTCGAAATGTCTAGCCCCTCGTCCAAAATCCTATTGTCTTGTGTGTATAATCCCTATAAGTATTTCAGCCTATATGACTTTTTTAATTTTCTGTCCACGGTTTCTGTAGATTATGACCATATAATTCTTTGTGTTGATTTCAATGTGAACCTGTTATGTCCTGATTCTACCAGTGCTCGTTTAATAGATGACATCTCCTGTGTTGGGTTGTCTATGGTAAATATGTCGGTGCCCAAAAGATATGGTAGCAATTGCTGTCCCAGCTTATTAGATTACTTTGCTGTATCTGATCCTTCTATTGTTTTGAAATTTGACCAAATATATTTTATATCTGATCATGACTTGATATTTTGTTCTTTTGACGTTAAGCTTGATCACTATGACGACAATACCTATGTATTTAACTTCTTTGACTACCGTTCCTTAGATGTCAACAACCTTTTCAGTGGCCTGTTGCAGATCAATTGGTCCGATTGCTGGGGTCTCAGCACGGTCCATGAGAAGCTCCGTTTCCTGAACGAAAATATATTAAATTCGCTCCTCACTCATGTCCCTACCCGAACCTGTGACAGGTCTTCTTCCTGCCGTTGGTTTAATGGTGCGGTACGATCAGCGATTAAAAAACGCAATAAATATTATAACATATGGAAAAGGAACCCGACAGATGAGAGCTGGAGTGCTTTCAAAACAATAAGGAATGAAGCTACCTCGGTTATAAGACGTGAAAAGAAAAATTCTTTATGAATAAGCTGGATTCCTCACTGCCTAATAATGTATTGTGGCGAAATCTGAGAACACTCCGCGTCCATGCCAGTGAGAAATCAGAATGCTCGTTGAGTCCTGAAACGCTTAGCGTTGCCTTTGCTTCTCCGCCTTCATCTTGTCCCCTTACGACCAATTCTGTAGCCTCCTGTCCGGTCTCTTTTGCTGGCGAAAAGTTTGAGTTCATTGCTGTGAGCGAGATGTATGTGGTGAAATCTGTTTTTAAGATCAGGTCCAACGCAATTGGGGAGGATGGCATTCCGATTAGATTTGTGAAGGTAATCTTACCGATTAATTTGCAAACCTTGACACACATAATAAACCATAGTCTCACCACGTCCTGTTTTCCCGATGCCTGGAAGATTGCTACTCTGCTTCCTGTAGCCAAAAATAAATCCGCATCCAGCCCTAGTGATTTCCGACCCATCAGCATACTACCAGCCTTGTCTAAAGTTTTCGAATCTTTGTTATCTGAACAAATCTCTTCCCACATCGGTAAATTCAACCTTATATCCCCATTTCAATCCGGATTCAGACCCCATCATAGCTGCTCTACTGCAATGGTAAAGATACTTGATAACATTACAATACTGTTCGACAAGAACCACTTAACTCTACTATGCTTTCTGGACTTCTCTAAAGCCTTTGATTCAGTTAGCCATGTTGTTGTTGTTGTTGTAGCGGCTACTAAGCCCCGTTCGGGACGGTTCATCCATCATCGTTGTCGGCTATTTCAGCTAAGGGGAGGCCCAGGAAGTGTGCGACTTCAGCAGGGGCTGTCCACAGGGACAGGGGCGTCAGCTGAGTGGGATTCTCAGGGCATGTGAAGAGGTGCCGGGAGTCATGTGGCGACTCTCCACATGCCGGGCATTGGTTGGGCACATCCTCGCTGATTCTACTCAGGTAGCTGTTGAGCCTGCTGCAATAGCCAGAGCGAAGTTGGGCTATTGTTGTGCGGGTCTCCCGAGGCAGACAAAGTTCTGTCCCGTCCACGTCCGGTGGTTGTGTGCCTAGAACGGCATTCACAGGGCGGGAGTCTACATAACTTGAGACTGATTCCCTGTGAATGCCGTTGAGGGCCTGTCGGTAGGTTGTCGGGTCCAGAGGTTGTTTAATATACCTCTGGACTTCGTCTGTCAGTTCGTAAAGATGGCTCCTGACGTGCCGTGGCGAGGGCTCTTCCGCGAGCAGTTGCCCGCTGGGATGGCCACGTCTGTAGCTCCCAGCGAGGAACTGCTTGCAAAGCATTAAGTTATGCTCCTTTACCGGGAGCATCTGGGCCTCGTCGTGAAGGTGATGTAGCAGTGTAGTGGCAGTCTGACCTCCTTCGTCCAGGTGGTGAAAAGGGTTGCCGAGGATTTCGCAGGGGATAGGGCTAGGCTCCTTGCAGTGAAGAAGCGAGAAAGTTCGGAGAGGTAACCGTTTACTTTTGAGCACAAGTCATCAATTCCATTCCCAGACGCCATGATCGAACAATAGTCACTATATGAGACTATATTAACACCCTCTGGTGGCTGAGGAAGCTTTGATATGTAATAATTAAACTGTAGCGGGGACAGCACACCACCCTGTGGTGCCCCCTGTTTAATTTTACGTGGCTTGCTGGTTTTGTCTCTGAAGATTACTGACGAGTGTCGACCACTCAGGTAATTCGCCGACCACCGTTTGAGTCCCTGTGGGAGTGAGGAGGCCTCTATATCTTCTAGTAGCGTTGAATGACTGACAGTGTCGAACGCCTTGGACAGGTCCAACGCTACTAGAATAGTTCTCTCACAGGGGCGATTTCGGTTTGGGCCACGAGTTATCTGAGTGTTTATGGCGTTAAGTGCTGTTGTTGTACTGTGCACTTTACGGAAACCATGCTGATGCTTCGCTGGGGTCAGGTGGTTTGTGAAGTACGGGAGCAGCAGGGCCTCAAGTGTCTTCGCTACCGGGGAGAGGAGAGTTATCGGGCGATAAGACTCTCCTTTGTTGGCTGGTTTCCCCAGTTTGAGCAGTGGGACCACTCTCCCCATTTTCCAGATGTCTGGAATGACGAGTGGCCATAGACAGGTTGAGGACCTCGTTAGGTACGCTACTCCCGCAGGACCCAAATTTTTCAGCATCAACATGCATATTCCGTCGGGTCCAATGGCTTTGGAGGCTTCCGCCTTCCCGATGGCTACCCTTACCTCACCGCTGGTGAAACCAAGAGCCGCACTAGGTTTTGGCATTTTGTGCAGCCTTCTGGTCACTCGACGTTTGGCTTTATCCACCGGAGGATGCAGAATGAACTGCCGGCTAAAATAGCTCGCGCATCTCTCCGGGTCCGAAGAAGCGTGGTCACCAAAGCCTATCTCGACTCTGTCGTCGCGCTTCGTCGGGTTGGACAACGACCTCACGGTTGACCAAAGCTTGCTCACACCAGAGGCGAGTTGCAGGTCTTCAGATGCTCTTCCCATTTCTTCCGCTTATGTACGAATCTCCGAATTGAGATCCCTAATACGGGGATTTCCGGGATCGGCCTGACGAAGGTTGTCGCGCTCATCAGCTAGAACAGCCGCTTCGGCAGGAAAATTCGGACGTGGATCCTTAATACATCCTGCTGGAATGAAGCGAGCTGCAGCAGCGGTGACAACCCTGCGGAACTTACGCTCACCTACATGAACGTCGGTTGGTATGGGTAGTGCAGTGAAGGCGCCCTCAGTAACATCCGTGAAGCCTTTCCAGTCAGCTTTGGAAAAGTTGATATAGGTCCGGTGATCCACGGAAGCAAAGTCAGCAGGTTTATCAATCGAGATGACTATGGGCAGATGGTCTGATGCTAGAGTCAGCATAGATCGCCATGATACGCTGTTTATCAGACCAGCGCTGACAATTGTTAGATCTGGCGAGCTGCAGCAGCTGCCCATAATCCTGGTGGGTGCGTCGTCGTTCATTGTGCAGAATGTCGAATCGTCTATCTGCTCAGCCAGATGTATTCCCCTACGATCATTTGGCACGCTTGATCGTGGTGCGCGTTAAAGTCACCGACTACCATACGGTTTTCACCTCTGAGTAGCGCACCTATTTCAGGGTGATATTCTGCCGGGCAGCTGGTGACAGGGGGTATGTATACGTTAAATATTTCGAGCTCAACATCGCCTGACCGGATAGCAATACCCTGACATTGTAGGGTGGTATCCCTGCGGTCGATGTCTGCTTCAATGAGACGATACTGCACGGTGTGGTGCGTGATGAACGCTAAACCTCCACCATTATCTCGCTCGCGATCTCGACGGTGCACGTTGTATTCGGCGCAATTCAGCAGGGTTGAATTGCCGTGCAACTTCGTCTCTTGGACCGCAGCTATTAATATTCCATGCCTTCCCATTAAGACAGTTATCTCCTCGATCTTGCTCTGGAGTCCGTTACAGTTAAATTGTAGCACCTTTGTGTGCCTTGGGAGACCGATTGTGATGTGTGTTGTTAAAGAGTTGTGTTGCCTGCTGGCCCCCTGCTGTACATGCTGCAGAAGGGGGTGCTGCCTTGTGGTGGTGGTTGGCGGCGTCGCGGGGGAGGGATGCGACGGGGCAGCACAGCAGGGGCCCACATAGTCGCTCGTCCAATCTCGTGTGTTGCGAAGTCCTGAGCACGCCCTAAAGTGGCACCAGCCGAGGCAGGAGTTGCACTTGACTGATGTCACGTTACGGTATATTCTTGACTGACAGACAGAGCAGATTGTCGGAGGGACTAGGAGTTGCCGGCGGCGGTGTGTGGGTGCTATTGTGTTTGTTTGTGTGTCTATTGCTGTGTTGTGTTGGGGTGTGGGTGTGTTGATTGTTGCTGCCCAGGCGGGTGGCGGGTTGCTGTGGAGGCGGTCCGGTTCGCACAGCATGGGGCCACGAACGACGTGGTCCATTGTCGGTGCGTACGCAGCAGAGCTGTGTAAGTGTGAAATCATTTTCAATTTTAAATCAAAAATTTTTTTCTATCCAGTTTTCATTACTTATTCTTCGCTTAGGATTGAGGTTTAAAATTTTTGAATTTTCCATTCTCTCAAAGCAGTTATGAATTCACACATCAACATATTCATAGCAAGATTGAAAAAACCAATGCCCAATCAAAAAAAGGTTTAACACTGAATGAGTATTGAAAAGGCTGCAATCTTTTATGTGTGTGCATTCTTTAACTCAGTACCAATCATTAGTTCAAAGATACCCTGGTAAATAACTTTTTGATAAAAAGGAAGATTTTTGACAATTGCTCAATTGTAAAAATTCAAACCGGCGTTACCCAATTTAAGTTTTTTGGTAGAGGGGATTTTATATCATATGTTTGGGATTATATATAAAACAGTTGTATTAACATTTACGTTTTAAATATAATTCTTGTTTTATCTTCAAAATGTTTAAAATTTTCATTAAATTAGATAACTACTTCGCATAAGCTTTACATTTAGGTTGATAAAATTTTATTGAAAATATTTTAAAAATCTTAGTGTCTTTAATAAAAAAATAGCTCATCATAAAAATTGTATCGCCGTTCGGCGTAAGTTTGTAGGTCCCTCTCATTTGTGTGACAGCAAAGGCGCACGCTACAAATCGGAGGAGAAGCTCGGCCAAAACTTAGCAAAAGTGGCAAGGCCAAAATATGATTCTTATAAATAAATTTAGTTTCAAACAGGTCGCAACCCTCTTCAAACACCTCAAAAGTATTCCCAATATTATTTAGTTGTGAACCCGCATGAGTCCGAAATTACCATTTTTTACCAGAATTTCCAGATTTTACCGGAAATCGTACTTGGTTTTCTGGCAACTGAGAGGACAAATAAGAGAGTACGTAAGGTCATCTCTTTGTCAGAAGCTACCTGGTGGAAAATTCTGGTAAATCTGTCAAAAGATCCGATGTAGTGTGTTTGACAACCAAATTCTAAACAAAAGAGAAGTGCACTCTGCTAATGCATGTTGAAAAGTAAATAATTCCTTGCTTGAGTGGATGCTAATGAGTTTTGGTTAAATTACAAAACGCTTAAAAAGGTATTAGCCGTAATTTTACGTTTAAAAACTTTGAAACTTTAACACATTACCACCCTATACTCTATATGTGATTGACCATTGAACTAAATCGTTGTTTATTTGGGTAAGATTAAAATATATTTTACTATTCAATATTGGAGTTGGTGTGAAACAAAAATTAATAATTTATTGTTATGTATGCAAATGAGAACTACAATTCTGAGCTTATTGAGCATCTCTTAGTCAAACACAAAGGCAATTTTGCTTGATCAAGTTTCGAATCTAAGAAGAAAATGTTTTTAACAAACAAAAGGTTAATAATAAAAATTGAAGGATTTAAGATATTGCGTATGGTAGCATGAAACGTCACAATCTTCTTAATTGTCAGGCTGTTGATATGGCTACGAAAAAGTGACAATGGAAACACATAGCTGAAGATTTCATACTTACAGTGGGATAAACTTCAAACCTCTAATATAAATTAGTTAAATTTAGTTATTATTTTTTTATCAATGTTAAGTTTTCGTTTGGAATAATTTTCATGAACTTATCTATTAGGAGATCTCTTTCCGATATCTATTGAAATTTTGACATCCTCACTTTTTGGAAAAAGAAGTTCAAGATACAAGTTTATGTGCAAAAAATAAATTAAACAATAAAAGTCTCCTTATATTTATGGAACTTATAATAGAAAAATTTTTATTTCATTACCCAGACTTTATGAATAGCCTACTCTATAAGTAATAGTAGAAATTCCGAATTAGTAAGTTCAGTCAACACGTCATTCAAAAGTTTTGAACAAAATCACTTTTCTCTTTTGTGAAAATTTGGGACTATCTTACGCGAGTATTGTCGACAAAATGTTAGTCAATGAATGACTAAAAATTAACGAATAAATGGTTAATCGCGATTAATGATTAAAATTAATTAAGCGATCGCTGTGGTGTAGTGGTTAGAAGTGCGCACTACCATTCCGCAGGGTGAGCGTCCGAGCCCAGTTCCGGCCAAAAAAAACAGAAAATGTTTTTTGTAATAGTGGTCGGCCCCCGGCAGGAGTCGGCGTAAAACTGTAGGTCCCTCCCCTTTGTGCGACAACGCCAAGGCGCATGCCACAATCGGAGGAGTAGCCCTAACATATGTCGGTGGTCCTCTGCAATAACGGCACAATTCAAAATTTCAGGTTTAGAAAAATACATAATTTGAAAGCTTACAGTATGACTGCATATAATCCGGAATAATTACGTTCCAAGACATATTATTGCTAAATTACGAAACAAAAAATCTTTAATTGGCTCTACTGAAATATATGAAATTTTTAGTTGTGTCGATATGTAAGCGCCTTTCTATTATTATTAGTAATCATCAATAGAATTTCAAATTACATAAACCCAGTCACAGCCCTTTTCTGTATTCGACGCTTCCAGAAATCACATAATACATAAAATAAATAAAAGCTGTTTTGATTAATATTACATAAACTGGAAACTGTTAAAAATAAGTGCGCTTGTGTACAGAGATTTTAGAACCTATTTAGTTCCTAAAATGTCTGTTTGCAACACATAACAATAAAAATGCACATCAAATTGCTAAGAATGATGAAGGAAATCGATTCAGACATGCCTGTTTAACTGGCCGTGCGTGCTCAAAACAAACACATGTTAATTAAGGAGCTATTCAAGTATTATGTAACCACCAGTGGAAAGCGGGGGTCTTGGTTTCCTTATTTTTAATAACAACGGGCAACATTTCTTCAAATAAGTAAAACATTAATTACACACGCACACATTTCGCCTGCAATTTCGATCACAATTGAACACTGCACTTCACTCTCGTTTCGAATTTTTGAAAGCGTTTTTTAAGCTATTTAGTGGTTTAACACTTCTTGTGCGCACTTGATATTGTAAAAAAAATATGCGCAATTCGATCCATAACTACATTTTTTTGTAAAGAAAGCCCGTTTGCTTTAAATTTGTAAAAATACAATTATTTTTTTATTTTGTTTACGTCTGTCATTTGTTACAAATGAAGAAAAGTCCAAGAGTTGCCAAGTATAAATATCTTTATATCTATTTATTAAAATAATAATTTACAATAATAATTTATTTAATTAATACTTTATTAAAATACAAATTTGAAGTGCAAATACATTTGTAAAACTGTTTATCACAAAATGTTATTAATTGTTTGCAAGCATACTATAGTTTTCATGCATTTTGAGAATAAATAATCTAATATGTGTACATATATATCGTCGTTTAAAGTACAAAACCGCGTATCGTCATTCTTCAAAACCGTGTGACTGACATTGGCTGCCAAAAATTGGATTTGCTCACAAAAACTCTTGGCTCAATTCTTATCCATTCGTCCCGAAATATACTAGCCAGAATACGTTTGCTTTATAAAAAAGATAACCATTTTGAAATATGGGTGACTTTACTCTCTAGAAAATAATTTATGCAATTACGCGGTTTTGCATTTTCTTGATACGCGGTTTTGTACTTTAAACGACGATATGTATAGCATGTACTTACGGCGGCCGCCGTAGCAGAGTGATTACATGTGCGTACTTCCACTCCATAGGACCATGGTTAAATACCTGGTCAGATCATAGCCCAAAATAGCAGTCGTCCTTCGGCACGCAATGGCAAACCTTCGAGTATATTTCTGCCTTGAAAACTCTTCTTATAAAATCAGAACTCATGCCTCAAGTTTTAGCAGAAGTTCGGCCAAAGACTTAGAAAAATATTTTAGCACCAAATATTGATTTGTTTACTTATTTTAAGGGAGATGGCAATCTTCTGGTTTCACATTTTGAGTACAAAAATTTCAACCCTGATACAACAAATAGTATTAGTACTGAATGATAATGACAGATTGCATTCCCATAAACGTCCAATCATACATGATTGAGTTTTTTTTTTGCATTCACATTCTCTATGTGAATGGGTGTCAACCATTCCATAACACACTACATATTTTGTGTTTACAATTTGTAACCAATCTCAAGAGTGGTTGTTAAATTTTTTAAATCAAACAATCACAATTTTGAAACGAAAAAAATGAGAATGCACACTCAATTGATTCAATCATTACACAGCTCTGGTACGCAGACCCGAGCAGTTACGAAGGTGACTCCACCCGTCAAAGGCATTGCACCTGACCGAAGTGGAGTTTGTATGCAGTCGTCTCTGGCATACGCAGCAGGTGTAAATTTCTGGCCCTGGGTTTGACTCTATGCCAGCCCTGAGCAGAAGGGTGCGGAGAAGGTGTAGCCCTAGGATCGAGCAACGTTTGATGGATTTCGCCGACCTAAACGGGGTTAGATCGCCGAAACAACAGCCCTTGGTCGGGTAAAACCCGATTCATTCCGGTACGTAGAACCGGCTGTCGTGGGAACTTCTATGCACGCCAACATGCATGCCTATGCGGACGATGTCCAGCTCTATATGTCAGCTCCTCTGGAGGACTCAGCGAATTTGTGCGCAAGCTTCAACAGAGAACTGATGTCTATAAGGTCCTGGGCACAGTTAAATGGTCTTCGTCTTAATTGTGACAAGTGTTTTGTTTTACCTATTTGTAACAAACGACTTAACCTAGCAACTATTCCATCGTTACACATTGGTGGCAAACCAATTAAATTTGTGTCAAAAGTAACTAACCTTGGGTTTATTATCAACACTGGCCTTACCTGCAGTGACCATGTGAATTCAACTGTAGGCAAAGTCTATAATACTTTAAGGAATTTACGAATGTCTGCTCCATTTACACCGATAGAAATCAGACGTAAACTTGCAGTCCAACTTATAATGCCAATTATCTGTTATTCTGAGGTAGTCTACAGCAGGTTAGATTCCCAATCAGCTCACAAAATAGATGTAGTATTTAACCAGATCACGCGCTATGTGTTTGGGCTAGCTAAATATGAGCATATTTCCGCTTGGAGAACGCGCCTACTTGGCTGCGAAATTTCTGAATATCTTAAAGCTAGAAATTATGTATTCCTTTTTCGTCTCATGACAGATAAGGCACCCAAATATCTATATGAAAAATTAACGTTCCCCAAATCCACCGAGTAAAGGACTTGACTGTTCCTACCTACAATTATCTCAGCTCTGCACGGCTATTCTTTGTCAATGCTATCCGCATCTGGAACTCTATTCCATCCCATATTCGCAGTAGTTTAAACAAAAGCAACTCTAAAAATGTTCTGTATGCGTATTTCCGTTAGCTTCACATCAGTCCCTGTGATGTGCTCTCTATGTACTTGTTTAATTAAGTATTATTTTAAGTATATGTCCTGGAATTGTAGAACTCACTTAAAAATACTACCCTGTTAATTATATTATGTTACTTTTATTTAGTCTTAAGTAATTTTTGCTGTTTTAGTTATATGTATGTCCTGTTATGAATTTTTTGTTGCGCTATAAAAGATAATTCTTTTGATCTTATTGTGCTAATGATTTTATTAATAAATGAAATGAAATGAAATGAAATATTAGCGATATTCATATGCCATTCTTTGCGTTATATAACACGTTATTAAGGGCATAATAATATTTGATTGAAAAGCGACAACTACATATAGGATAATACAATAGCGAATTCCATGTAAAAGAAAGAGAAAACTGTTCACACGTGAAAAGATTATGCTTTAGCTTTCTCCAGGGGCCCTATGTAAAATGATGGAAAGTTTTTGAATTTCTCAGCCAAACTGTTTGTAATACTAAGCGTATATAATGCATTAGTTAACAGATAGGGTTCTTACTGGGTTCGCTGCTTCGCACACAAGCGCATGTGTGTGATAGTGTGAGTGCCCACCTCTGGTTTAAATAAAACGGTTTACAATGCAAATGCCCCCATTGTTAAGGCTTTGAATGAGTACAACTGTTTCCCTTCACTTTAAACTTTATTCGACTTGTTACAACTTTCTTTATTACTTTAATTTTAACCTATCAATCACAATTTATTAAATAAAAACACCCTCAAAACCACGCGTCTGCCTTTGGTTGCATATGTAAATTAAATGGCGGCGTTTAGCTGTCAAACTGCTAAATATACAAGAAGGATGAGAGACAAAAGAAAATATGATATAACCCAGTCAGCCCCCTTTCTTTGGCAACACAGAAGAGAATTCTACGTAGTGAGGGTTATAATCCCTAAGGTCGGCCGAAGGCCGCCAACGCAGAAAGGTGTTCTCTGCGAAAGGTGTTCAGCCCCCTTTCTTTGGCAACACAGAAGAGAATTCTACGTAGTGAGGGTTATAATCCCTAAGTGCGGCCGAAGGCCGCCTACGCAGAAAGGTGTTCTCTACAAAAGGTGTTCAGCCCCCTTTCTTTGGCAACACAGAAGAGAATTCTACGTAGTGAGGGTTATAATCCCTAAGTGCGGCCGCAGGCCGCCTACGCAGAAAGGTGTTCAGCCCCCTTTCTTTGGCAAAACAGAAGAGAATTCTACGTAGTGAGGGTTATAATCCCTAAGTGCGGCCGAAGGCCGCCTACGCAGAAAGGTGTTCTCTGCAAAAGGTGTTCAGCCCCCTTTCTTTGGCAACACAGAAGAGAATTCTACGTAGTGAGGGTTATAATCCCTAAGTGCGGCCAAAGGCCGCCTACGCAAAAAGAAGTTCTGCGCTAAAATACTATCATATTACTATTACTACAACATTTCTATCTGTCGCTTTTTTCTCAATTTCACAATATTTTTAGTTAATTTTTTTTCCCTAAATTTTTTTTTTAGTTAATTTTTTTTCGTAAAGTGGCGACTGTCCCCTTTCGAATGAGGGGGGTTTGGGGGGCCACGCCCCCTCCCCCTCCGCCCCCACCACAAAAACGATGGGCCAATAACTAAACATTTCCCAAACTATTTATTGTGAAAAATTTAGAATAGCCATTATTGTATACTTTTGCTCTTTTTACGTTTTCAATTTGTAACTAAAATATATAGCTTGTAATTTTTCATACCTGTAGCATATATAACTTTAGACCTTAAATACATACATAAATAAATAACAGAAGGCGTATGTGTGCTTACCAAAAAATATTGGGGTGTAGTATTTTTATCGATAAGGTCCGGATAAAAAATATTTAATTTGTATCCTTGAACCATTTTGGGGAGAGGGTTATCCATGTCGTAATGAGTTTGATGATATTT
>NW_023458556.1:113115747-113117046 GCF_013731165.1 Rhagoletis pomonella | reverse complement strand
CTTCCTTAGTAATAGTTGGCAAAGCATTTTCATCATCAAGGTTTTGGACATAAGTTGGACTGTATTTTCCATCTTCGTACATATCAAAAAATCGCTGTAAGAGGTTTAATTCATTTTTGAATTCCCTATTATCATTATCAAATGTCTCAATATAGGTAGAATTAGTTTCTTCGTTATTAGATGTCGACGGGGCATCAGAACGCTCGGCATCATCTTTAGTTTTTAAAATATTCAGTTTTTTATGCAAGTTCTCGTGATGTTTATCTCGCAAACGGGCACGAGCCATATGTGCTTTTAATTGAGAAAGTAAACTTTCCCAATAACTTATGTCTACACCGTCTGACCTTGATATTATTTTATTTTCTATTTTTGTACGGAGTTCATTTAGTTGCTTCGTATTTTTCTTACGGAAAATTTCAGCAACATCTTTTGCTACGCAGTCATGTATACCCTCTCTTCGAGAACATGATCCACTTTCATAATCTGGATTATTATTTGCACTTTTCTTAAGCTTAAATAGTTCGTCCTCTACAATAACAGTCATATCATTCCAAAAATCAATATTGTTCCCTTTATCTAATTCAACGTAGATTTTTATGTCCACCAATAGATCTTCGAGATCTTTCTAACTGAGGCCATTCAAAAGGACATATGTTTCGTGCATTTGTATTTCATTTGTATCTTCTGGTTTAAAACCGGAAAGGTACTGGTCTAATAAATCAATCGGCTTCGCTCGTCCATCTTGTATTCTAATTATACTTCGCAGAAGAGCTTGTTCCAAATGAAATTGGTCTTCTTGTAACTCCCATTCTTGAAACTGTGCAGCTTCTTTTGCTCGCTGTTGCAAAATCGACTGGTCTTCGCGTGCTTGTTTTTCTAATTCCCGCTCCATACGCCTTTTTTTTACTTTTTCAAGCTCGAGCTTATTCTCGTGTAGTTTTTGTCTCGATAGTATATCAACAGTCTCGCTTGACACATCTTGAAGGCCTTCTTTTTCCAATTTCTTTGCCCATACAAATGTCGAAGTTAAATTGGAATCTCCAAATGGATTGTCCTGATCGGTATAGTGCTGATACTCTGTATCCCAGCCAATTCGTTCTCGCCTACGCATTTCTTTCGCATCCTTTTCCCGAAGGCGACGAGCACGCTTTTCTTCAAGAGTTTCCTTTGCTTTTATATCTTCTTTTATTCGCTTTCTTTCAAGATTATCTTTTATTCTACATTTTTCTAATTCTTTAATTAAATTCATTGAAGTAGACGGTAACTGACGCGGCGAAGACATCTTCGCGAAACTCCGAT
>NW_023458556.1:113107643-113115647 GCF_013731165.1 Rhagoletis pomonella | reverse complement strand
GTACCATATATAACTTTAGACATTAAATACATACATAAATAAATAACAGAAGGCGTATGTGTGCTTACCAAAAAATATTGGGGTGTAGTATTTTTATCGATAAGGTCCGGATAAAAAATATTAAATTTGTATCCTTGAACTATTTTGGGGGGAGGGTTATCCATGTCGTAATGAGTTTGATTATATTTATTCCATTCGAAACCGGTATGCACGCGATTAAAATACCGAGGTTTGCGAGGTCTGTATTTGTCGGATGCTATTTGAACTATCTCCAGAGGTACTTCTACAGAAAATTCGGCATCGTCTTTGTCCATTTCTTTACGCATGGTGTTACGCATATGGCTTTCTTCTTCCGTAAATGCTTCCGTTATTGAACTTCTTTCTGACGCTTTTGCACGCAATTTTTCAATAGCACTAAAACTATCTTCCTCAGTAATAGTTGGCAAAGCATTTTCATCATCAAGGTTTTGGACATAAGTTGGACTGTATTTTCCATCTTCGTACATATCAAAAAATCGCTGTAAGAGGTTTAATTCATTTTTGAATTCCCTATTATCATTATCAAATGTCTCAATATAGGTAGAATTAGTTTCTTCGTTATTAGATGTCGACGGGACATCAGAACGCTCGGCATCATCTTTAGTTTTTAAAATATTCAGTTTTTTACGCAAGTTCTCGTGATGTTTATCTCGCAAACGGGCACGAGCCATATGTGCTTTTAATTGAGAAAGTAAACTTTCCCAATAACTTATGTCTACACCGTCTGACCTTGATAATATTTTATTTTCTATTTTTGTACGGAGTTCATTTAGTTGCTTCGTATTTTTCTTACGGAAAATTTCAGCAACATCTTTTGCTACGCAGTCATGTATACCCTCTCTTCGAGAACATGATCCACTTTCATAATCTGGATTATTATTTGCACTTTTCTTAAGCTTAAATAGTTCGTCCTCTACAATAACAGTCATATCATTCCAAAAATCAATATTGTTCCCTTTATCTAATTCAACGTAGATTTTTATGTCCACCAATAGATCTTCGAGATCTTTCTAACTGAGGCCATTCAAAAGGACATATGTTTCGTGCATTTGTATTTCATTTGTATCTTCTGGTTTAAAACCGGAAAGGTACTGGTCTAATAAATCAATCGGCTTCGCTCGTCCATCTTGTATTCTAATTATACTTTGCAGAAGAGCTTGTTCCAAATGAAATTGGTCTTCTTGTAACTCCCATTCTTGAAACTGTGCAGCTTCTTTTGCTCGCTGTTGCAAAATCGACTGGTCTTCGCGTGCTTGTTTTTCTAATTCCCGCTCCATACGCCTTTTTTTTACTTTTTCAAGCTCGAGCTTATTCTCGTGTAGTTTTTGTCTCGATAGTATATCAACAGTCTCGCTTGACACATCTTGAAGGCCTTCTTTTTCCAATTTCTTTGCCCATACAAATGTCGAAGTTAAATTGGAATCTCCAAATGGATTGTCCTGATCGGTATAGTGCTGATACTCTGTATCCCAGCCCATTCGTTCTCGCCTACGCATTTCTTTCGCATCCTTTTCCCGAAGGCGACGAGCACGCTTTTCTTCAGGAGTTTCCTTTGCTTTTATATCTTCTTTTATTCGCTTTCTTTCAAGATTATCTTTTACTCTACGTTTTTCTAATTCTTTAATTAAATTCATTGAAGTAGACGGTAACTGACGCGGCGAAGACATCTTCGCGAAACTCCGATCATTGTGGAAGAATACAAGTGAGATATCTTAGGGTTGACAGATAGTTGACAGGGTGTTCAATATGGCGATGACAGTGTGAACAATATGGCAGCCAATATGGCATACAACACCGAATGGCCCGAAGTAGCCAAACTACGACCCGAATGAAACGCTTCGTGAAAATCCAGGGTTGCGAAGTGGTATTTTGTTGGAAAATATAAAAGCCAGGATTTTGTGCAGCGTCGAATTTTAACAAAAGAGGGTTTTGTGTTCTCAAGATGAACAGAAAAGGGTTGCTGTGCTGTTTCGTTTTAAGCTTATTTTAATCTTAAGGTATCTAATTAAATATTAAAAGGAGACAAAAATTAAAGCAAAAATTTAAAATATATGTACATATCTGAAAATTATAAATAAAATATATGTTTTCACGAGAGACAAATTAAATAAAATGGGTTAACTTTAGGGGAAATATACTTATCAGATTGGGTCAGATAGCGCTTTTACGTTATAAATAAAAATAATTCCTACTTAAATTTTATATAATTTTGGTAACGTATTTCTAAGCTGACCCTGAGATCTGTGAAATAATACATATTTATGTGCATATATTGTGTTGATTATGCTCTAAATCGCTAAATAATTCTTGCAGCAATCAGCACCATTGGAAAGTGAAGTGACAATAGGCTGGTTTTCTTTATACAGCCCGTTTTAAATTCGTATTATTGTTATAATAAATTACAATTATTGTTTGTTTCCATTTCGGTCAACCGCGCAAATTATTTATTAAAAAAATGTCGTTTAAAAATAGCAATTTTGTTTACTTTTGAATAAGACTTTATCGAGTGCGCTATAAAGACAGGGGGATAAATGCTGTAAAGAAATATATGTTGAGTCCAATCGGTTGAGTCCAATAAATATGAATCGGTTTATTTTAAATATTCCAATGTATATTTTTTGTTAATGCAGATAGTGCGGATTTAACGTATTTTATAACCGTTACATGGGGAAAAGAAATTTTAGGCAGATTGTTATTGACAATTTTTACATAATTTACGATTGCAATAAATTTCTTTCAAAACTATAATCTAAATGATTGCAAGTTGTATTTTTTACGATCAAAACAGATTCCAATATTAGGTATATTATGCAAATGCAATCCAATTTGATTTGAGTTATTCAGTTTTAGATACATTTATATTTCTGTGTTCGTATGGAATAGTAGTTTATGTCGGGAAGCTGGCTTTAGTATAATCCGGCATTCCCTTTATTATTTACAACACATGGAATTTTTTGATGACCCTTAACAAGAATATGGACGTGCTAGTATCGGAACTATTTCTTGCACGTTTATTTATCCAAAATTTCTTCAACGGCTCGGCGCCAGTGAGGGTATGCTGCGAATGCCGCATTATACTAAAACCAGCCTTTCGACATAAGCTACTATTCCATACGAGTGGAGCACGTGCGAAATGCGGATTTTCCCAGTTGCAGTACAGCAGTAACTCGACACCTTCCTCACCAACCGCTCTGTCCTCTATGAGCTTCTTAATGTAACTGCAAATAAAAGATGAAAATTTGAGAAAAAATACTATCACAGCGTTTCACTTGTAGCGTTTCACTCTTGTAGTATATTGGCTATCAAGCACCAGAAAATTTTCATCACGCATGCCATATGCCACCGATTGTCGTGGATCAATTAAAATACTGTCATCACAGCTTTTTGGTACTCCAGCAACTGGTGTGTCTATGGCGGAGTTATGTGGAGCTGTTGCATGACTAAAATCAATTTGGGCTCTTTGAGAACTGGCTTGTTTGTTGCGCGCTATTGGCATCAAATGTATGCAAATTAGATTTCCAAACGGGCAACTGTTGAATACAGGAAAAAATGTATTTTATATGGTTCCGCTAAAGTGCACTACTACCGTGTATAAATTGGCCGACCTTCTAGTAAATCATGCAATCCTATTGTATCGTCATCGCCGCCAGTCACCAAGAAATTTCCACTTGGGTGAAATGCAACATCATTCTCCGCGACGAATGCACTGTATTAGCTCGCCTTCAGCTTTGTCAAATATCTTAACGCGGTTCCAACTTAATGCTAAAGCCATCAGATTGCCGTCTGGATGCCATGCCAGCTGTCGTCCCATACCTCTTCCCCCGGTGAACGTTCGCATACATTCGCCTGAGAATGTATCACAAATTCTTAACTTGTCGCCGCACGATGAAATGAACTTACCATTGGGGCTGAATTTTGCTGCGCGCACCCATTTGTGTGTATTTTGAATCAGTATTTTGATGGCTGTTCGCCATTTTTCTAGTCTGCAAACGAATAAGCTGACGAAGAAGCAAACAAATTAAAGCACATTGTTGCATTCTACCGTACATTTTAAAAGCTTTAAAATCTTAAAACATATGTGAAAAACTTTTATAATCTGAATATTTCTAATGTCGCAATCAAAACCAAATTTTATAAATAGCATTTTTAAAAAGCAATCATCTAATATTTTTCAAGTTTTTGGGCATATATGTTACCATTTGAACAACTAATACTACCAAGTTTTAAGAGACTATTTAATGCAACTCAGGTCAAAAAAGCGCACTTTAGACCAAAATAAGCAACTCTAAAAAACAGATGATCGCAGCTGTGGCCCAGGATGACGTCTATTGCTAAGATATCTCACTTGTATTTGTACACAATGACTCCGATGACGTTGTTAGAACTAGGGACACGAATTTCGATACGATACGGTACCATATCGATACTTTTGGCATTCGATACCGATATTTTCTAACCGATAGTTTAAAAACGATATTTTTTGGAATCGAGTACCAGGACCCTAGTATCGTTTCGAATGTCATAAACTCACATTACAACGATAATGTTATTAACAATTCGTCCCGATATAAATTGGGCTTTAAAGAGCAGAAATGTGTAATTAGTTAGGATTGCATGTAGTGGAATTTGACCCCGCGACCTCGGTGCTTTAAGTCAACACATCAATCTCTACGTGCTGTTACAAAATATGTTAGTGTTTGACCGAGATTCTCCTCCGATTTGTCGTGCGCGCCTTAATGTTGTGGCACAAAAGGGGTCCCTACCAGTGTTGCCGCGAATCCTTTTTACTGGTAGCCAAATTCCTTTAAAAAAGGGCTAAAGAGAGCTAAAAAAAAGTCGTTGTGGCTAAAAATGGTAGCTTAAATATTTTACTTACTTTAGATAAGCGCAAACGTCAAGCTGTGAAGTTCTACTTATTTTGTGCCTTGATTGTTCTTTGTATTTTGCAAAGTTTATTGTGCTAATTTTGAGTAAAAGTTGCTATAAAAAGTGCCTACGAGCATCTTAGTGTGATAATAACCGAAGCTAAATGAAAGTTTTGTGATTTTTGTGGTTTTTATTAAATTTAATTAAATTTCACTAGCTTACATCTAATCTTGCCGAGTCATTTGTTGTTATCATTGTTGTTGTTATTCCTTTGTAGTTAACTGAGATCGTTTCTATTTTTGCACATTTCTTTTTGCTCTTTTTGTTTACTTCGTTTAGTATTTCTTGTCACAGCTGTTTGCGCTGTCATAATAGAGTGATACTCAAACTGTTCGCTACATATATTTTTAAGCTAAATACATCAGTGTTGTGTTAAACTTATTTTGCTTGTGTTATTAAATCTTTCAATATGAAGTGTGATCTTGATAACTGCCAAATTAAAAGCGAATCTGAACGCTACTTATCGTGCTGGCTCTGTGATGGTATTTGCCATCTAAAATGTGCTGGTTTGACAGGAAGAACTCTGGACGCTATTAATGATGGCAAAGGTCTTCGCTGGTCTTGCTTAAAGTGCAGGTCAACCGAAGTTGATCTCTTTAAGTTGTTTAGGCAAACCAGAAATAGGTTTTCTGAGGTAGGGAGAGAGTTGTCGGTACTGACCGAAAAATTTAAACATTATGAAAATGTATTTAAATCTTTCAAATGCTTAGATACCGTACAATCTATGAAGGACATTCATGTGTCAAAACGTAAGCGTCTTCATAGTCCGCCTAATGAAAGGACCGTTCCACGTCAGAACAATCTTCCGAATGACTTAATTAATCGTTCATAACCCCCTTAAATAAAAGCGGTAGCAGGTCTTCAGTGGAGAACTACCGGGGCATAGCTAAGCTTTCTGCAATTCCTAAATTATTTGAATCAATTATAACAAATCGGTTGACGCATTCTATCACTTCAAGCATTTCATACAGTCAACATGGATTTTGCAAGGGCAAATCAACTTCTACAAATTTACTTGAATTAACATCCTATATCTCAAAAGCATTTAGTGAGAGCAAAACTGTTGATGTTATATATACTGATTTCAGTAAAGCATTTGACAAAGTGTGCCACTCGTTGCTCATCTATAAACTTGATCTTCTTGGTCTTCCGCCTAATTTTCTACGTTGCATCTCTTCATACCTCTATGATAGATCACAAAGGGTATTGTTTAAAAATACTATCTCTGACGTCATTGATGTTACTTCAGGAGTCCCTCAGGGTAGCCACCTAGGCCCGATTCTGTTCTTGCTTTTTATAAACGATATTTCTACAGAAATAAAATTCTCCAAAATTTTAATGTATGCAGATGATGTAAAACTTTATAAATCGTACGTTTCAATTGAAGAAAGGTCTTTGCTACAATCAGACTTAAACAGCATGGCTTACTGGTGTAAAGTAAATCTTATGCCTCTAAATCTTAAGAAATGTAAAGTAATGTGCTTCTCGCGAAGAGCTGTTCTGCCAGTTTCTTATATAATAGGTAACCATAACCTGGAACAGGTATACAATTTTGTGGACCTTGGTATCACAATGGATCCTAAGCTTAATTTTAATCTTCACATTAATGTGACCGTCAACAAGGCTAAAAAGGTGTACTTGCATTTGTGAAACGATGGTCAAAAGAATTTAGTGATCCTTATATCACTAAAACCTTGTTTACAACATTAGTTAGGCCGATTCTGGAATACGGCTCGGTGGTTTGGAGTCCAAGGTATCAAATTTACTCAGACAAGATAGAATCAATTCAAAAACAATTCCTACTTTTTGCTTTAAAAAATTTCCGATGGGATTCTCAATATAGTCTTCCACCTTATACGAGTCGCTTAAAACTTATTAACCTTCCTACACTTGCCAGTCACAGGGAAATGCTTGGTATAATTTTTATGGTTAAATTACTGACAGGCTCAATTTCAAGTCCGTCTCGTCTGGCTGATGTAAGCTTTAATGTTCCCTCACGCGTATCAAGACACTTTTGTCCCATATTTCTGAAAGCTTGTAAAACCAATTTTGAATTGCACGACCCACTCCGTTGCTTATGCCAGGATTTTAACTCTCATTCCAGCACGTTTGATATATCAGATCCGCTTTTCAGCATTAAGAAAGCGATACTCTCCTCTCTCAATAAGTGAATTATTGACATAAATACATAAAATCAGCTGATGAATTTAGTTCTGTAGCTGAACAGTTTTATATCTCGACACTTAACAAACTCCTGCCTATCGTGACTCGGCACCAAAAAAAATTTAAAATATTGGTTCCGTACGTCATGCGGACTGCGCCCCTCGTGCGGATGGGCGGGAATGGAGGGTAAAAACCGTTGGGATATTATTATTATTATTATTATTACATATACATATATAAGTATACACACAAATATTTTCAATAAGTAATGGTATAGACAAACAACGAACTATGGAAAAAAAGCAAATATTTTATCCAACCAAAAACCTTTTTGTATAAAAGGGGAAATATACGACACCAGCTTGCTGGCTCCACCAAATGATGGTACCATCAGGTTCGAAGCATATAACTTACAAGCATGCTGGTACAATATTTATTTCTTTACAAATGAGGTCGAGGAAAGATCGAAATGATTACAGCCGAAATTTCATAATTTTTCTAATTGGGCTAATTTCACCACTCACGATACCAGCAGCTGGTACAATCACACCACAAGAACATACACAGTCAATCGGCTTGATGGGCCATTTAACAACCCTGTGGGATCTCGGAATAGACTTAAAGCACACCACGAACTAGACTGCAAGTGATTGTAACTAGTCCAAAGTTTGGTCCAACAACATGTAAAACTCTATTTACATTTAAAATTGAATGTCCTAGGCTCGGACCAATTGTCCGCTTCTGCATTACATTGTAACCAATTTTGGGAAAAAAAAACAAAAATAAAACCTGCGCCGGCTGTGATTCGAACCGGGGTTATCAGATTTTATAAGCGGATACTCTCTCCGCATGCCAACGTCGCACATGAAAATTTGT
>NW_023458556.1:113105050-113107543 GCF_013731165.1 Rhagoletis pomonella | reverse complement strand
AGTAGACGGTAACTGACGCGGCGAAGACATCTTCGCGAAACTCCGATGACGTTGTTAGAACTAGGGACACGAATTTCGATACGATACGGTACCATATCGATACTTTTGGCATTCGATACCGATATTTTCTAACCGATAGTTTAAAAACGATATTTTTTGGAATCGAGTACCAGAACCCTAGTATCGTTTCGAATGTCATAAACTCACATTACAACGATAATGTTATTAACAATTCGTCCCGATATAAATTGGGCTTTAAAGAGCAGAAATGTGTAATTAGTTAGGATTGCATGTAGTGGAATTTGACCCCGCGACCTCGGTGCTTTAAGTCAACACATCAATCTCTACGTGCTGTTACAAAATATGTTAGTGTTTGACCGAGATTCTCCTCCGATTTGTCGTGCGCGCCTTAATGTTGTGGCACAAAAGGGGTCCCTACCAGTGTTGCCGCGAATCATTTTTACTGGTAGCCAAATTCCTTTAAAAAAAGGGCTAAAGAGAGCTAAAAAAAGTCGTTGTGGCTAAAAATGGTAGCTTAAATATTTTACTTACTTTAGATAAGCGCAAACGTCAAGCTGTGAAGTTCTACTTATTTTGTGCCTTGATTGTTCTTTGTAATTTGCAAAGTTTATTGTGCTAATTTTGAGTAAAAGTTGCTATAAAAAGTGCCTACGAGCATCTTAGTGTGATAATAACCGAAGCTAAGTGAAAGTTTTGTGATTTTTGTGGTTTTTATTAAATTTAATTAAATTTCACTAGCTTACATCTAATCTTGCCGAGTCATTTGTTGTTATCATTGTTGTTGTTATTCCTTTGTAGTTAACTGAGATCGTTTCTATTTTTGCACATTTCTTTTTGCTCTTTTTGTTTACTTCGTTTAGTATTTCTTGTCACAGCTGTTTGCGCTGCGTTTATTAAGTGTCATAATAGAGTGATACTCAAACTGTTCGCTACATATATTTTTAAGCTAAATACATCAGTGTTGTGTTAAACTTATTTTGCTTGTCTTTTTATTAACATAAGTGTTATTAAATCTTTCAATATGAAGTGTGATCTTGATAACTGCCAAATTAAAAGCGAATCTGAACGCTACTTATCGTGCTGGCTCTGTGATGGTATTTGCCATCTAAAATGTGCTGGTTTGACAGGAAGAATTCTGGACGCTATTAATGATGGCAAAGGTCTTCGCTGGTCTTGCTTAAAGTGCAGGTCAACCGAAGTTGATCTCTTTAAGTTGTTTAGGCAAACCAGAAATAGGTTTTCTGAGGTAGGGAGAGAGTTGTCGGTACTGACCGAAAAATTTAAACATTATGAAAATGTATTTAAATCTTTTAAATGCTTAGATACCGTACAATCTATGAAGGACATTCATGTGTCAAAACGTAAGCGTCTTCATAGTCCGCCTAATGAAAGGACCGTTCCACGTCAGAACAATCTTCCGAATGACTTAATTAATCGTTCATAACCCCCTTACATAAAAGCGGTAGCAGGTCTTCAGTGGAGAACTACCGGGGCATAGCTAAGCTTTCTGCAATTCCTAAATTATTTGAAGCAATTATAACAAATCGGTTGACGCATTCTATCACTTCAAGCATTTCATACAGTCAACATGGATTTTGCAAGGGCAAATCAACTTCTACAAATTTACTTGAATTAACATCCTATATCTCAAAAGCATTTAGTGAGAGCAAAACTGTTGATGTTATATATACTGATTTCAGTAAAGCATTTGACAAAGTGTGCCACTCGTTGCTCATCTATAAACTTGATCTTCTTGGTCTTCCGCCTAATTTTCTACGTTGCATCTCTTCATACCTCTATGATAGATCACAAAGGGTATTGTTTAAAAATACTATCTCTGACGTCATTGATGTTACTTCAGGAGTCCCTCAGGGTAGCCACCTAGGCCCGATTCTGTTCTTGCTTTTTATAAACGATATTTCTACAGAAATAAAATTCTCCAAAATTTTAATGTATGCAGATGATGTAAAACTTTATAAATCGTACGTTTCAATTGAAGAAAGGTCTTTGCTACAATCAGACTTAAACAGCATGGCTTACTGGTGTAAAGTAAATCTTATGCCTCTAAATCTTAAGAAATGTAAAGTAATGTGCTTCTCGCGAAGAGCTGTTCTGCCAGTTTCTTATATAATAGGTAACCATAACCTGGAACAGGTATACAATTTTGTGGACCTTGGTATCACAATGGATCCTAAGCTTAATTTTAATCTTCACATTAATGTGACCGTCAACAAGGCTAAAAAGGTGTACTTGCATTTGTGAAACGATGGTCAAAAGAATTTAGTGACCCTTATATCACTAAAACCTTGTTTACAACATTAGTTAGGCCGATTCTGGAATACGGCTCGGTGGTTTGGAATCCAAGGTATCAAATTTACTCAGACAAGATAGAATCAATTCAAAAACAATTCCTACTTTTTGCTTTAAAAAATTTCCGATGGGATTCTCAATATAGTCTTCCACCTTATACGA
>NW_023458556.1:113103715-113104950 GCF_013731165.1 Rhagoletis pomonella | reverse complement strand
TTTTTTTAATTTTAATTCAATGTTTGTGAAAACTAAAGAGAGTAAGATTTTCTATCGCGTGATTTTTTATTCCAAATTTTCGCCTGCGGCGCTTTTCCTCTCATATAAAACTATATTTTTATGTATATTTAGTCAAATATGATGTCCACAAGAATTTTTTGCTAAAAGTCATATATCAAATTAACGGTATTTTCGTGCTCTTTCTGATGAACATATCTGTTTATATAGTTAATAACGTATTTTTTAAAGAAAAACATATATTTTTATAAAAAAAATTGCCATAACTTCGTTTTTTACCTTTTCTCGCAATGTGTATACATTATATACATAGATATATATATCGAATGAAAGGCCATTCAATCACCTTTTTAGAAAATCGGTTCAATAGTTTTCGAAATATAAGCTTTTGAAAATGTTGAAAATTCCACGTTTAGCCACCCCTATCGCCGCCCCTGTCAATTTGCACCAAAAAAAAAATATGCCGTTAAAATCCGGGAAAGGGGGTGGGCCACGCCCACTTTTTTTTCTCTAGCTCAAAGGTCAGAATTCTTTAGGTGTTCCAGGCAAATACGTTTTACAATACTGAAAATTAAAATAAAACTATTGTTTGCAGACGCAACACCTTCGTTGTGGCGTATCTCTACGGTACGTACGCCTCTTCGCAAATTTTTCCGTTATTGCCGTACAAGTACGCATTCTCACGGGCCTATTAATATGCCTTGGACGCATCGAAATAAAAGATCGATATTTTTATGCATCGATAGTTTTCCGAAATTCCTAATGTTTTCTCCATTTTAATTGTTTTGGTGAGGTCTAACTAGAGACACGATATCGAACAGAATGTATCGATATGGTACTCATTTAAAGTATCTCTTTAAAAATATCGGGTACCCATTAATATCGGATTAAAACGACTCGATATTCAAAATATCGATACCAAAATCCAAAAATATTTATCTTAATATAGGTCTCGTATATGGGCCGCTGTGGTGTAATGGTCAGCAGTGCGCACAGCTGGAAAATGAAAAAACAGCTTCCCATTAAAACCAAATCGCCGTTCAGAGTCGACATAAAACTGTAGGGCCCAGTGTTGCCGTTTTAGCCCTTCGGTGGCTAGATTTAGCTACCACATACTTTTTTTGGCCACATAAATGTAAAATTGCCCCTAGCCCTTTTTTTAGCCCTTTGGAGAATTTACTTATACTTGGCATGAAAAAGTTGTATATGCTTAATTT
>NW_023458556.1:113074791-113103615 GCF_013731165.1 Rhagoletis pomonella | reverse complement strand
TTTTTTTGTGGAAATTGTTGCGCGTTTTCTTACATATAACGCTAAAATCTATTTTTATATGAAGGAAAATTCCCGGAATTTTATGAAACATCATTTTTTTTCTAAAGAGCCATTGCAATGAATTCCTTTGAATTTGACATTTACGGTTATAAATCAAAATTCTTACAGTTTTCTTACATTTTCATGCGTTATTATGTAGGTGCTTCTATAAAAATGTGTACATACATATATTAAATATTTCTTTCGAACGCATGCATACGTATAACCATGCTATGGAGATCCGCCTTTTGCCACACTGCTCAAAAATCTGAAAGTCTAGTACATACGCATATGTATACAAATTCAAGGCCGTAGATAAATATATTTCTTTAAATTAAGTAGCTTCGACGATTTTTATTCGATTTCATTGAGTAAAGTACCAATTTGCTTGAAAGTAAATGTCCTTTTAGACAAATACTACATATTTGGCAGCTTTCATAAACATTTTTAAATATTAACGAGAGTCAAAGTTAAAAAAAATAAGAAAAATTGGGGTTTATTAAACTATACCTGTTAAAAACTCCAAACAAGCTACATATACATAATTTTAAAGGTCTATAAATCCAATTTTTTTGCTTGTTAAAATCGGATGAAAAATGGTCAAGCTGTTAATAGATAAGTGCGTCACGTACGAACATAACGGCTGTTTTTAAATAAAATAAAAATTTAGTATTCAGGAACTATAAGAAACCAATTTTCATGTTGTACTCGACCCTACCTACAACTTACAAAATTTTTTTTCGGTTGTATTTCGTGTTTTTTTCGTAGCACTGTGTAATTTTAGTCGTTTTCCGTTCGAAAACCCGCGTTGTATTTTGGACGTTTTTGGATACTTAAATGAACGAAAAATTATTTTTGAATATAGCTTTTCTAGTGTTGTTTTCTCAAGTAGCTTTTAAAATTATGTTTAAAGAGCACATAAATTTTAAAACCTACTTAAGGAAACGGGCCTTAGACTAAATTTAAAGTTTCAAATATCAAAATTCTCAATTTCTCACTAAATTCACATACAGATTTCGTCCGGTTCACACCAGACAGAAAGAAAAATACATAGGTACGTACTTATATATTCTTTTTAAATAAAAAGTTAAACAATAGGAAAAAATTTCGTCCATTGCTCTAATATTTTCCTTCTGAAATTTCTAACCTGTACAACAAATTACTCATTGTATGTATGTAAGTTCGTATATATGTACAATTTATAGCTCAAATGTTTGTCTGTTTGTTCGCACGGTAGGTCGATATGTTGGCATGTATGTACGCAAGTAGAAGGGTGTAAGTATGCATTTGTATATGTCGCGCGTTGCGCGTTGATACGCAACAAGGTCATTGGAAAAATCGTTAAAGCAGACGAAATTGGCTGAGTATACATACAAATTTTTTCGCTATCATTTGGAGTATTTTTCCAATTTTTTTCACACTTTACCAGCAAATCATACTCGGGTTTAATGCAAATATTTTGTTAAAATATAGAACTATGTATATCTCAAAAGCTAAATTAATTTCAACTTACCAACTTTTTTCTATATTCTCCTGCGAAATATCGTATCTGCAGATAGCTTTTGAACGCCAGAAAATCATTTTTTCAATCGACTACTTTTCACTATATGGAAAAATATTTGCACTCATTAACACATTTACTCAAAAAATCCCGTTATTACACAAAGAATCACTAAATAATTTTTCATTTAATTGGAAAACTATCACTTCTCAACACATAAATTCATGCACATATGTATGCATTTTTCCTTTCTTTTCCTTAATTATTTACATTACATTCATGTTTAATTTGCTTACAGCAAAATTTTCAGTCTCATGGATCTTGAAAATTTGCCTATAATGAATTTAGATACATAAATGTATATATACTTATACACAAAGTAGTTTCACTCTGAGTTTTTCCGAATTAAAATCTTTACTTCACCAGGTCTGCACAGCAACTGATAAAATTTCAAGTCCGTGAAAATCGACAAAGCTTAAAAAGCCTTGAAGGCGTGTTGAAAGCTCAAAGAGCTGTGTTGAGTTTTTCCGAAATTCCTGGAATTAGAAAACTTCCAACTTGTTGCTATCTTCTAAGATGCAGTGCGCAGGACTTGTTTTGGTGTTTTAACCATTGACAATGGTTTGATTACAAACACTGCACTGTTGACCCCAGTGAAACACGTGCATGCGGCCCAACGGCGCAGGCGCCAATAAAGCCGGCAATGGTGTGAAGTACAAATTTTTTTGAGCTTTCAAAATGACAACGTGCCTCGTAATGTAAATAACTGATTATAATAACCACTCACGATGTCCCTGCAAAAATCGTTGGACCATGTAGTCTATTTGTGGTATATTGGAGTACTCCTCTGTCATGCTGTAGCGGACCAACTCGTGTCTCTGTGCCAGGTTATTGTTTGTTACCCGATCACTGCTCGTGTTTTAACGAAATGTGATTGAAGTTGAGCATTTGAAAGCACATTTGCATGTCTGGCTGTAGCTGAACGTGTAGAGATGCTCGCTATTAGTTGTTAGCTCCCAGCATGTTCGGGTTCGAATGCCGTCAGAGGCAACATGTAATTTTTAATTTTTGTTTTTGGTTTTTATTAATTTCGAAAAAGCATCTGAGAAGTGAATAATAAAAGCGTGTACAAACGAAAAATATAACAACAATGCCATTGTTAATATGTTGGAGTAGTTTTGTGCTACTCTGATGTATTGCAGGGAGGGAGTATATGGTCCTGCCCTAGGACATCGCAATGTTAATTGGATCATATTTTTTATATGAATTGTGGTTAATTTTGGAGTACTCCTTGGTCCTTAGGGAGTACTCTTTACACGCATGCATGGAGTAGTCGCGATTTTTGCAGGGGTAGAGAACAAAGGTGGCGGATATCTCGGTACCGCTATTCCGCTCTCAGTGAATTTGACAGAACCGCTGTTTGTATGACGTCACACTTGTGCAACTTGTTTACGTTTTTCTTGCAAAATTTCTTCTTCGAGTTTTGGCATTTCTCTCTCGCAAATGTGCCAGTGTGCAGTGGTGCCGCGAGCGAATTTATAAGGGAAGCGAAGCGCTTGAAAAATCGAGTTTTTCGAAGAAGATTTCACTTCTAAATTCCTGACGGTGTTACACATTTTCTCTTATATAAAGTATATTTGAAAGTTATTTTACACATACGGAAGAAAATGAGCAAAACCTCCAAAAAAAAATCTCAAAAATCAACGAATTCTTAGCACAATGCGATACTAATATTGTATGGGCTGTAAAAGTGTATACCCGAGTTTTTTCTAGAAATTTCGACTAAAAAGTTTGAAATTTGTATGTCAATTTTTTTTACATTCGCGATTGTTAATAAATCTTGTGCAATATTTGCAACTTTCTGGTCTACTTGGTTTCCGTTGTAGCACAAACTACTTCCTCTTCTGCTACTTTCTTGCAAGGCCTATAGTATTTGCATCCAAAGAAGTCATGTAATTATTTTCCATCGAAATTGTGTGTCGTTTCGTTGGCGGGACATTTTCTTCACAGTCGTAAAAGCATCTGCGAACAATGCTATTAAAATTAATTCTAATTAAGGGAAATACACACCTTTTAATAAATACCACTAAATAATTACAATTATTTAAAAATATGAAAAAACACAAAACTTACATTTCTGCTTCTTTCAAACCGACGAACTATCAGAACTCAATTTTAGGGCGACTTAAATCAAATTTCTGACATAAGCAAAAACAAAAAACCACCACTCAAATTTACAGTAAAGTATGTGAGTCATGACAAAACAAGAACATTATCCTGAAATTATGGGTACTTTTAACGTATGACGTTACCAAAGTAAGAAAATTATTTTAAAAAAATTTTCGATAAAATAAAGTCCTTTGATCAAACGTGCATTTCTTGGAGTTTATAATCTCATTTACTTTCAGCTACCCTTATTTGCTTTTATTTGTTTTTCTCTATTATGTTTACAAGCGAAAAGGGAAATTAAAGATAATTTACTTTAAGTTACATCTCGGTTAAAAGGAAAGATTTTATTTAATACAAAAACATTTTCACCGAAGATTTAAAAAAAGTGCAAGCGATTGCAAGTTTTGAAAATATAACTATTTTGTAGTTCCAATATTATTGTATCGAGATAGTTATTTTTTATTATAATAGTTTGCTTACCGATGAATTTTGCCTAATTTTTCTCAATAAAAACTTAAACCAATTTTAGCGTAAGGCTTTTCAACGACAAAATATTCGTAGCGAGGCTATCGACCAACTGTCAAAGCTATCGACAATATTCGCTAAAAGTTTGCTTGAGAATTGCAGTTAACGAAACTTGTCGGAATGGTTAGCTAACGATACGAATATTGTCGTTAAGAAAAATGGGAATCGCACTACAGAGGTTATAAAGCATGCAGTTCCACCTATTGGTCAGCTAGGAGAGGAAGCACAAGAAGCAAAAAATAAGGATTTTAAATTCATAAGAGAACACAGAAGTAGAAAAGATATTGCTATAAACTATTTTTTGCTATCATCAGATCCTATAATATCTGAATTAAGTTAACAAAAAAAAATGCAGTAAAAAGAAGAAACTTGAGCCAGATGCGATGAATCTGCTTAAAGCGCCACACGCTGAATTACTTAATGAAATTGATAGGACAAACAAGTATTGCTACTGACTCCAGGTTTTTTCTTAAACTACAGTAAAACCCGCTTAAGTACCTCATGAAAAATGTCAGCATTTTGAGGTACTTAGGCGGGTTGGGTACTTAAAAGAACACGCTTAAGTACCTCGATGCGGGTACTTAAGCGAACATAATTATTGATGTAGATACATCTTCTTGTTAAAATATGTAATTCCTTGATTAAAACATGAATATTTAATGAAGTATACGCAGTTTAAAACCAAGATTATAGCATTATCTAAACAAATAAAGAAAATTGTAAAAAAAATAGATAAAGCAACGGCATGTAATTTTTACAAAAATTATATTCTTTAAAAAGTCATTGATTATAAATATTTATAGTATAAATATACCATATAAACCTAAGCTTAAGATTTTGTAGAACACTTAAAAAAACGTATCAAAATTTCAATCTTTTAACCCAGAAGATTTTTTTTGAGTATAAAATTGTACTGGCCTTTCAATTTTAGTTTAATAATGTGCAAGTTTCAAGTGGCTAAAAATTACCGTTGATTTTTTTGAATTTTTTTGCCGAAGGTGTTTAGCGCTGCCACTGAATTTCAGGATATGTATGTAGGTAGTTTAAGGAACCTTAAAAGAGCACTTAAAAGGGGAAAATTATAAGTAAAATGAGAAATAGGGTACGAAAAATTTAGATACTTAGGCGGGTGAGGTAAATAAGCGGGGAGGTACTTAAGAGAGGGATTTTCTTCAGATTACATCAAAAAATTCACGGTGCACAAAAATGTTGGTTACTTAAGCGGGTTAGGTACTTAAGCGGGGAGGGGGGAGGGGGTGGTACTTAAGCTTGTATTTAAAAAATATTTTTTTACATTATATTATTTTGACTTTTTAGTTTTATTTTATATAACCAGGCAAGGCCGTATTTAGGGGGGGGGGATGTGTTAAAGATATAAAAAATACATACAGTGGTCAAAAAATTATAAACGAACCACTTTTTGCCAAGTTTTAACGTATTATATTTGTTGTTATTGAACTTTTGTTATATTTTTAAATAAAAATATAGTTCGTTCTTTAACAAAACCCGTGGAAATTCATGTTTCCAAATTTGAGCAGTCCACTTGCAAAGGCGCTATGTAAATTTTTTTAGATTTTTAGCTTTTGGTGAGTAACGTACCAGTATTTAAAGTAGTTTCATGTCCACTAACAATACAGTGCAAAATCTTTATATTTTCTGAAAAAATAGCATCAAATGTTAACTACTATTGCAAAAGTCGCTATAATACTTATTCATACACTTTTAAAAGTCTCAATCTTCTGATGAACTTAGAAAACTGCAAGAAAACGTGGTAGTTTCGGTGCCTAGTGGAAGGCGTCGTAAAAAAGAAGCAGACCAATCTTCATGGAAGTAGAGACACGATATCGAACAGAATGTATCGATATGGTACTCATTTATAGTATCTCTTTAAAAATATCGGGTACCCATTAATATCGGATTAAAACGACTCGATATTCAAAATATCGATAACAAAATGCAAAAAGATTTATGTTAATATAGGTCTCGTATATGGGCCGCTGTGGTGTAATGGTCAGCAGTGCGCACAGCAGGAAAATGAAAAACAGCTTCCCATTAAAACCAAATCGCCGTTCAGAGTCGACATAAAACTGTAGGGACCAGTGTTTCCGTTTTAGCCCTTCGGTGGCTAGATTTAGCTACCACATACTTTTTTTGGCCACATAAATTTAAAATTGCCCCTAGCCCTTTTTTTAGCCCTTTGGAGAATTTACTTATACTTGGCATGAAAAGTTGTATATGCTTAATTTGATCTTTTTTCATTTATATAAGAGATGAATTTTTAAACTAAGAAAGACTTATATATTTATACATATAGTTTAAAATAGATAAGTTTACGGCCCTTAATATGATTAATTTCCCTGAAGGAAAGATTGGTCCAATCGCTCGAAAAATATAGTCGTAGGTATAGTAGCTTTGTATCTAGACCAAAGATAGTCCAATAATATAAAGCAATGTAATGTAGAACAGGTGAATTGTACTAAAAGTGGTCCGAATGTAATGCATAAGCTATGAGTTTTGATCTAAAACTGGATACAATGTCATGCAATAGCGGACAACGGGTACAATTAACGACTTGCTGATATGTAGGCACTTAGTCAACAAATTTTCATGTGCGACGTTGGCATGCGGAGAGAGTATCCGCTTAGAAAATCTGATAACCCCGGTTCGAATCACAGCCGGCGCAGGTTTTATTTTTGTTTTTTTTCCCCAAAATTGGTTACAATGTAATGCAGAAGCGGACAATTGGTCCGAGCCTAGGACATTCAATTTTAAATGTAAATAGAGTTTTACATGTTGTTGGACCAAACTTTGGACTAGTTACAATCACTTGCAGTCTAGTTCGTGGTGTGCTTTAAGTCTATTCCGAGATCCCACAGGGCCCATCAAGTCGATTGACTGTGTATGTTCTTGTGGTGTGATTGTACCAGCTGCTGGTGTCGTGAGTGGTGAAATTAGCCCAATTTTCTAAGTAAAAAGTAATTTGGCGGAAATTTCTTGCACTATATGAGTCAGAGCCGTGTTTGTGGAAGATTAAGTTCACGATGTTGCAGTTGTGAATTTAAAAAAAAAAAAACAATGTTTGACAAAATGGTAGAAAAATTATGAAATTTCGGCTGTAATCATTTCGATCTTTCCTCGACCTCATTTGTAAAGAAATAAATATTGTACCAGCATGCTTGTAAGTTATATGCTTCGAACCTGATGGTACCATCATTTGGTGGAGCCAGCAAGATGGTGTCGTATATTTCCCCTTTTATACAAAAAGGTTTTTGGTTGGATAAAATATTTGCTTTTTTTCCATAGTTCGTTGTTTGTCTATACCATTACTTATTGAAAATATTTGCGTGTATACTTATATATGTATATGTAAGTAAAATATTTTAGCTACCATTTTTAGCCACAACGACTTTTTTTAGCTCTCTTTTAGCCCCTTTTTTAAAGGAATTTGGCTACCAGTAAAAATGATTCGCGGCAACGCTGGTAGGGACCCCTTTTGTGCCACAACATTAAGGCGCGCACGACAAATCTTAGGAGAATCTCGGTCAAACACTAACATATTTTGTAACAGCACGTAGAGATTGATGTGTTGACTTAAAACACCGAGGTCGCGGGGTCAAATTCCACTACATGCAATCCTAACTAATTACACATTTCTGCTCTTTAAAGCCCAATTTATATCGGGACGAATTGTTAATAACATTATCCTTGTAATGTGAGTTTATGACATTCGATACGATACTAGGGTTCTGGTACTCGATCCCAAAAAATATCGTTTTTAAAATATCGGTTAGAAAATATCGGTATCGAATGCCAAAAGTATCGATATGGTACCGTATCGTATCGAAATTCGTGTCCCTACATGGAAGAGCGAACGCGAAAACCAAAAAAAAAGATAGCTATGTAAAAGTTACTGTTTCAAAACTCGCTATATTCAATTTTTATATATAAAATTTGCAAAAACTACCACATTGCCATATTGTTTTTTAATGTTATTAGGCTCTTGTTTATCAAAATTTTCAGATAATAAAGAGAGATATGCAATTTGGATGTTACTTGTTGTTGTAGACGTTTTTTTTTTTATTTATGGATCACTATTATAAAATCACATAACGCTGTTTGCAAGTGGACTACTCATTTGTGCAATATTAAAAAAAAAATCAACAAACTTTCGTACAAATTTCGAACTTTTAAAAATTCTAAAAAATCAATCGACATTTTTAGCTATTTGAAACCTGTACTTTATTCTACTAGAATTCAATGGGCTACAAAACTGCATACTCAGAATTTAATTAAAAAACTCGAAAATTTGTAGAATTTTTTTTTAATTGCATCAATTTTTAAGGCAGTGTCACTCAATTGGTACATTTGTACAGATTTGTAAATTTTTATATTGGGTTATTGGTAAAAAAAAAAGTGGGAAATTTTTTTTTTGCATTCAAAAGATTGGTACAATACAATACACAATTTCAAGATTTCAACCTTGTTTATATGAAAAATTTTATTTTTATCAGTATTTTTCTTTTAATCAAAATATGTTGAAATAAAAGTGAAACTAAAAAAAAAAATTTTTTTCAGAAATGCATCAAGCCAAAGCATCAGACGCATTTATTTCTAAACTATAATTGATGGAAATGTCCAATATGCGCAACCACGGTTAAATGCCTAAATGGAACTCAGTTGCGTAAATAAGGCATTTCCATCAGTTATAGTTTAGAAGTGAAATAGACTGATGCTTTGGCTTGATGCATTTCTGATCGCACCAGCGTTGCCATTTTAGCCGTTTTCCGGCTAGATTTAGCCGATTTTGATAGCAACTAGCCGGAGAAAATTCGATCTAGCCGGCAGCCGATTTGTTAGCCGGTTTGTAAAAAAAAGTTAGCCGTTTTTAGCCGATTTTCCTATTTGCCTAATTTTCAGGTGCAAAAAGTAAATAAGTTGTTCGAAAGCAATAATGCAGACCCAATGAAGATTTTTAATGAACTCAATGTTTTACTTTCGCATCTATGCTCCCTTGTGGTTATTAGCGCGGACACATTTGATCCTATATGCTCCTCGTTGGAACCATACCTTGCTCCATTTCCTCAGTTTTATCACAGTTTTGAAGAGTATTTAAAAACAAAAGTAAGCACAAACGCTTTTGACCACGAAGCCGAGAAAATAATTCGAGAAAATGGTCGCTATTTTATTATCACTTTAATAAAGGAATTACGCCAACGCCTCCCTACAAATATTGCCACACTAAAAAAAATTGACTTTTTTCGGTTGGAAATGCATTAAGAGTAATTAAACCAAAAGTATTTGTTCAACTACAGCAACAAAAACACAAATATAATGCCGACGAAATAACATCCATAGAGATGCAATGGCAACGGTTAACGTTACATACCTGGAGTAATTTAGACTCAACTGTAAAATTTTGGGCCGAAGTTTATCAATTTCGAAATGCCCTAGGAGAAAACCCTTTTGCTGACCTTTCCAACCTAGTTTTTAGTTTTCTTCTTTTGCCTATAAGTAATGCAGAAGTAGAGCGAGTATGTAGTTCAATGAATATAATAAAAACTAAGCAAAGAAATCCAATGTGCGTTAAAACGTTAAACGCTGTTTTATATATAAGATACGGTTTAAAACGTGAAGAAAAATGCTGCCATAATTTTACTGTAGATGACGATCTCTTAAAATTAATGAATTCAGGTGATATATACAATAGTGATTCATTTGATGATGAGGAATATACACTCGATATAAATTAATGGTGTTAACTAGTCTTTCGTTTCTTGCGATTTATTCAAATAAAACATGTGAATTTTCACTAAAACATTTTAGCCGTTTTTAGCCGCTTTTTTTTTGCCAATCTAGCCGGTCGGCCCAAAAAGTTATGGCAACACTGGATCGCACCCTATATCTAGTACATAGCTGGGCAAAACGCTACTCGCGAGTAGCGTCTGCGTCGCAGCGCTTATACGTATACAGAAACGACGCAGCGAATTTCAATTCAGTCTGCTTTCAGATTTCATGAGAGTAACACTATGCTTCGCCGTTGAATATTTTTATTCGTAATTTTAGCGCGTGGTTGCCACCTATATATGTAACAATGCCCAAAATGTCTGAGTATGAGTGCCAATTACAGTTTTTGGCTTTAAAAAAAGCTAATAATGCCCGATGCTTGTTGTGTGGTAATACGACCATTAACCATAAACAAATGAAAAAAACGCTCCACTCAGTGCAATTATAGAAAAGTGCTTCTCAGCGCGACGCACTAGGGCACACATTGCATACTTTATTTTATAATATTTTTTTTATCAAAAGAAATCGATAGAGAAATGTAAATGCTGGTTTATGCCCAAAAATACTTAATGAATAATATTTATAAGTTATACTCTATTTTTAAGACTAAATACCTACTTATATGAAACAAGTAATTTTTAGCAAAAAAAAACCGACTTCAACTCTCATATAAAAAAAAAAAATATATATATATATCTCACGATCCACTGATCGGATCTTAACCAGATTAGTATGGGACCACCTCTGAGACACTACCTTTTCGGTTGACGTGGTCCAAACTTATGCGGTAACATACATAAAAAAAAAAAAAAAAAGATTCCGACGAACTGATAACCTCCTCCTTTTTTGGAAGTCGGTTAAAAAATAAGACCTAAACACCGTAACCATCTGGCCGGTCAGCATATAATTAGAATTGGTTCTAATAAAACGGAGCCCAGGTATTATACAAATGAGTTTTCCTAATTTAAGTTTTTTTAAATTATACAAGTACTAAATTTTTCTTATGCAAAAGGTTGTATAAACTAATAGTATTAGGTACTAAAAACTTCCAAGGTTCATTATTACACTATAGGTATAAGCAAAATAGGCCAAAATACCCATGCACGAAAAATACCACTTTTAGTACATTTATAAAAAATGCGGCAACCATAACTGAGCGCGACGCACTAATACCATGACAAAATGAGACTGTGTTGGTGTGCCCAGCTATGATCTAGTATTACAAGAATACATATACAGCATTCTGAGGAGGCATATGTATGTAAGTTAACTACATACAAATGTATGCAAGTTAACGGCAGATCACACATAGCGGCACAATCTTATCTTACTAGTCTTACTAATATTATAAATGTGAAAGTTTGTATGTTTGGATGTTTGGGAAATCATCACGCGGAAACGACTGAACGGATTTGCATGAAGTTTTGTACGCAGATAGCTTATGGGCCAGATTAGTTAATAGGCTATTTTTTTAAGAGTTTCCACCTGTTAAAAAGTTTAATTTATTTAATATGCGGGAACGACTGAATGTATTTGCATGAAAATTTGCACACAGATAGGTTATGACCTAGATTGGAAAATAGGCTACTTTTCTTAAGAGTTTCCACCTGTTAAAAAATTTTAATTGAATTAATACGCGGAAACGACTGAATGGATTTGCATGAAATTTTGCAAGCAGATAGCTTATGACCTACAGTGAGAAATAGGCTAATTTTTTGGAAGAGTTGCCACCTGTTAAAAACGTTTAATTAAATTAATACGCGGAAACGACTAAACGGATTTGCATAAAATTTTGCACACAGATAGCTTATGACCTACGTTAGAAAGTAGGCTACTGTTTTTAAGAGTTGCCACCTGTTAGAAATGTGAAGTTTTCACACAGATAACTTATGAGCTAGGCTGAAAAATAGGCTACTTTTTTTTAAGAGTTACCACCTGCTAAAAAAGTTTAATTAAATTAATACGCGGGAAAGTCTGAACGGATTTGCATGAAATTTTGCAAGCAGATAGCTTATGACCTACAGTGGAAAATAGGCTAATTTTTTGGAAGAGTTGCCTCCTGTTAAAAAAGTTTTAATTAAACTAATACGCGGAAACGACCGAACAGATTTGCATGACATTACGCACAGAGATAGCTTATGACCTACGTTGGAAAATAGGCTACTATTTTAAGAGTTATCACGTATTAGGAAAGTTTAATTAAATTAATACGCGTAAATGACTGAACTGATTTGCGTGAAAGTTTGCACACTGATAGCTTATGACCTAGACTGGAAAATAGGCTACTTTTTTAAGAATTGCCAGCTGTTTGAAAATGAAATTTTGCTCAAAGATGGTTTATGACCTGGATTGAAAAATACGCTACTTCCTTAACCGGTTTTCCGATCAGAACGAAATTTAGTACGCTTACTACGGATTTCGGAAGGATGGTCTTAGACTGAAAGTTACCGGACTTCAAGGCCCCTTCCATACAAATTGGAATTTTCATATTACATACATATCTCTGGAAGTATTTGTGGGGGAGAATTGAAGCTTGGTATAGTGATATGTATGTGAACTCAATGTTGGAATTAATCGATTGATGTTTTAATCAGTTAGTTAATTCGATTAAATTCAATCTGATCACAGTTAATCGTGATTATGTTTATCTGACTAAACAGTTAATCGTAACCGCGATTAAAAAATTAATTTTTAATCATTAACTCTTAATTTGATCAAGTAGGTTTGGTGATTAATTAAGTTATGCTGGAATTTCCCTGTGCACACAAACCAAGTTAATCCGGTATGGCTAAGTCGGGTTTCCTCATCAATCTAAGCAATTTGCTGTGCATTTTCATTAAGATATATACCAACAAACGTTTTACAAACTAGGTTTGTAAAAGTTCCCAGTTTATGTATTACTAATAACAATAATTATAATTTTTTTATATTATGTGCTTTTTATAAGCGTAAAACACAAAATAATTACTATAACTGGTGTTTGGTTTCAAACTCGGACAAACTAGACAATTTAATCAGATTTTATTTTTAATTGGATTAACGATTAATGTTTTAAATTAATTAACCGTAATCGCAGCCAGCGATTAACGATTAAAAAAATTTTATCATTAATCGTACAGTTGATTACGACTAATTAATTTTAATCGTCGAACGCGATTAACATTTTAATCGTTAATTTTTAATCGTTAATCAGATTAACAGTTTGCCAACACTGTGTGAAATCATGTTCATATTCACGGAGAAAAATGGACGTTTTTGGTAAAGAGGAGTAGCACCTCCCATACTGACTGAAAGTTTCATATTGCATATCTCTTCAAATGTTTGGGGTAAAGCACTCAAGCTTGGAATGGAAATACATATGTATGTATGTATGTGAAACTAATACCATACTCATGGAGAAAAATGAGAGTTATTGGAAAAGGTGGTGTGGCAACTCCCATGCAAATTGATTTTTCTATGCTGCATATCTCTGGAGGTGTTTATTGCAGAAGACTGGAACTTGGCACCGAGATGTGTATACAAAATTAATTCCATTCTCATGGAGAAAAATTTGCGTTATTCGAAAAGGGGGCATGGTTCCTCCCGTACAAATTTACTGTTTTATACTGCTTATCTCTAGAGGTGTTCATGGTAGAGTACTGGGACTTGGTACTGGGGTATGTAAAATCAATTCTAAATTCATGGAAGAAGATTAGGGTTATAAGAAAAAGGGGCGTGGCACTTCCAGTACACATTTGCTTTTTCTTGCCACATATCCCTGGAAGTGTTTGTGGAAGAATACTGGAACTTGGTATGGAGTTGTGTATACAAAATGTATCAATTGCTCAGGGAAAAAATGTGAGTTACTAAAAAAGAAGGCATGTCGCCTCCCATACATACTAAAAACTTCTTAATACATATCTCTGGAAGGATAGAAAATCTCTCGAAGTATTTTAAATTTGTTATGACTGTACTGACAATAAATTTCATTAAATGGAAAAGGGGGAGCCGGGTTCGGCCTTATAATCTAAAGCTCTCTTGAGGTATTTGCTACAGTAATGAGAAGTGGTATTTTATCAAGGCCAGGTTACTAAATTTGAGTTGGAAATATTAGAACCCGCCGTGACACCTCCAAGAAGGTTACACATTCACGCGTCGTATACCTGGAACCATTTTAAGGTAAACTTAGAGAGATTGATATCTTTCGTATGCCTAGCGCGCAGACGAGATTTTATAACTTCATAGTTTTAAACGGCCTAAATACCTTAACTCGCTTAAAAAATAACGAGCTATAACGAAATGGCCACAGAAATCTAACAGCATTAAATTATTTTTCATATTTGTATAAAAGTGCGGGGTGAAACCCGCGGGTAAAAGCTAGTGATTAATATAAACAATAAAGCATAATTTGTATCTTACAGATTCATAATACAATTTTGCATACTCAGCAATTATGCAGCTGCATAATTGCGACTCATTTAACTTCTTTGTTCAGAATTGAAATTTGATATATTTTTTCCGCTCAGAATGGAAAATTCCATTCAAAGGCGTCAAATAACTTCTTTGTCCAAGACATTGGCATTTCATCATAGCGTGATGCAATGCCAACGCCTTGTGGTGAAATTAATTATTAAGTAAACATAACAAATGTATAAATAGGCTAAGATTGAAAATAAAGACGGTTCTTTTCTCAAAGTTTGTAACTTAAACAACTCGAGTTTTAATTTATCCGCGAAGACGCGGATTAATATATATTTTTTTACTGTTTCCCAAATGGGGAAACATAATTGGCGCCCAACGTGGGGCTCGCGAGTGTTTTAAATTCGCAAAACAAAATCGCGCATTATTAAATATCCTTTAAAGGATTAGCTGCGATAAATAAAGGCTTGTACAGGCAATAACAAAAATTAAGTCCAATCTATAACTTAGCTCAATTCTGCGATTCTGAATTCCAGACCCCCCAGAATAGAAGAGCCTCCCTTCCTAGAAGGGATCACAAGTAAAAGAATAAATGATCAATAACTTCAATCATCAAGCAACGAGGACAATTGCAGCCATTAGCCAGAACGTCAACGAGGACAATTGCAGCCATTAGCCAGAACGTCAACGAGGACAATTGCAGATATTTTAAGAGGGAACTTACCTATCTTTAGCGAATAATTTAAGTAAGTTAATTATATTTTATTATTAATATATATTATTGTGAAAATTGTGCAAGTGGCTATAAAATTTAAGAGTGCTTGAGATTAGAAAAAAAACAGAACAACAATTAAATAAAGATGACAGACGCTTTACCAGTAGGCTTGGACTATGATGACATTAATAGAATTGTAGACAACTTAGAATTTGCAATAAACGCTCACGAGTTTACTGAAAAACCTGCACCAACAGATGAAAATATTTTTTGGAAAGATATATTAACTGACGAAAGGAAAGTGAAGTGTATGGAAAAAGTTTTTAAATTTATTGGTAAAAATAAAAAAGCGATTGCAGCGGACTATGACAATAAAGAAACTCTTGAAGAGGAATCAGTGGTAATGATTCGAATAATAAATATAAAATACGGCTTGTACAGCCAATAAATTATTAAAATTTCAGTTTATAACATAAGCTTAATTCTGCGATTCTGAACTCCAGACCCTCCAGAGTATAAAAGCCTCCTTTCCTAGAAGGGATCAACAATAAATCAAATTTAAAAAATATTTTAATGGGCAATAGTCCCAGCAACCCCAAATACGAACGACTTTATTATTGCGAATACTGCCACGGAGCTCACAAAATAAATAACTGCCCATACAGAAAACGTTAGAAATTAAATACAAAACAGAAATATGGCGAACGGTGACTTAACCGTTTGACCTTATTACGCGTTTAATCGCTAACAGTAATATAGGTCTAAGGCAGGAAATCGAACATTTACGTTCACAACGTAGGGCTACAGATTATGAAGCAGAGACAATTGATGAAAATATAGTGTCTCAGGAATCCCTTGATGTGATAAAATCACTACCTGAATTTTTCGGAAAAATTAATGCGTATGTTAGCTGGAGGGAAGCAGCTCATTACGCGATGAGCCTGTACGTGAGAGGCAGTAGAAAATGCTTCGCGGCTCTTACAATATTGAGAAATAAAATTACTCAAGACGCGAATGATGTCCTTACAAACCACGGCACAGTGTTAAATTTTGATGCGATAGTTGCTCGCCTTGACTTCGCGTACTCGGACAAACGCCCAATACATATTATTGAGCCAGAATTAAGCGTCCTTCGACAAGGTGTAATGTCTGTTGTAGAATATTACAACCTAGTCAACAAAAAATTGACTTTATTAATAAATAAAACAATAATGACACATGGCAATGCGTCAGATATAACCAAAGAGCTTAATAAGAAGAATACGGATCACGCCTTACGAATTTTTGTAATAGGACTCAATGCACCCTTAAGGGATATAATTTTTTCGCTTAACCCGCAAGATTTGCCTGATGCTTTGGCAAAAGCACAAGAGCTCGAATCAAACAATCAAAGAGCACTATTTGCTCAAAATTTTGCAAATGAAAAAAAAGAGCAAGGTTACCAAAATTCACAAATAATAATTTGCGGTTCCCATCAAGGAACAACGTCCCTAAAGCAGAGCCCATGGATGTGGATCCATCCATATCGAGGTTCAGAAGAAATTTTAATAATAAGCCGCAATAGAATGGTGGCTTTGTAAAGCAAAATTTTAATATGGCTAGCACAAGTGCTTCAGCCAATAAACCTCTACAAAATTTTGGGGTACAAACCCAAAATGCACACGCTGCAAAGCGACCGAGAGAAAGCAACCATAGCTTTCGTCCGCAGGAAAAAACCCAAAGGGTAAATAATTTAGGGGAAGAGGGGATGTCCTCCCCTATATCAACCTCTACGATGCCAAATTAGGCAAACATTTAAAAGCTCTTGTCGATACAGGGGCTACCTCATGTTATATTAGGCAGGGGGTATATGATAATAGGAATGAATTAGCCATTTACAAAAAGATAAACACCGTGAATGTTTATTCAATCATTAAATATTACCATTTAATAACCCTATTTCGAGTCAAACAGGTTTTTTATGAAATAGAAAACTTGGAATCCGATCTAGTTTTGGGGTATAATTTATTGGAAAAAATTGAGGCGCGTATCGACGTGCCTAATGAGAAAATTTTTTATAAAATAAAAAGTGATACTGAAAGTGTCGAAAATAGCATGAATATTATTATTCATGCGAAAAACATAAATCCTTTGGAACAAAAAGTTTCCAAGGTACCAGCCGATACAAAAATTGGCACTAAGGAACATAAAGCTTCCAAAAAACAAGCCGATAAAAAAATTGGTATTAAGGAACATAAAGTTTCCAATAAAAATATTAAGGAACATAAAGCTTCCATAAAATTGGTCGATCAAAAAATTGACACTGAGGAACAAAAAGATTCCATAAAGCCAGCTGAAGATTTTACTGGCAATATATTGTTAGAAAAATATTTTGCTTTAGGACATGAAGATCCTTTAGCACCAGCCGATGAATTTAACGGCAATATCGATAATTGTTCAATACTGAGTGAAAGAGGCTCAGAAATAACGAATCATAAATGTGAAAATGAAAATGATGAATTGTCAAATTTGAAAGAATCCATAAGGTATAAAATCAGTGAAACACATCCTGAAGTGGATACAAGTTTTCCATTCAGAACTGATGTAAGAGCAGAGAAAAGGACAGAGGGCAAGGAGCCTATATGGAGCAACCAGTATCCATATCCTCTCTCTGTAAATTCTTTCTTAACTAAAGAAATCAACAGAATGTTGAATGAAAAAATTATAAGGCCAAGTAGAAGTCCTTATAATTCACCAATTTGGGTGGTATCAAAAAAAGGGTACAAATGACGATGGCTCACCAAAATCTAGACTGGTCATCGATTTAAAAAAAATAAACGAGAAAACCATTCCCGATCGTTATCCTATACCGGATACGAATATAATTTTGTCAAATTTAGGGAAAGCAAAGTACTTCTCAAGTATTGATTTAGAGTCCGGCTTTCACCAGATCTTAATGTCGAAAAACGACATAGAAAATACAGCTTTTTCTGTCAATAATGGAAAATATGAGTTCTTGCGCATGCCTTTCGGTCTTAAAAATGCTCCCAGAATTTTTCAAAGAGCAATGGACGATATATTACGCGATCAAATTGGGAAAATATGTCATGTTTATATGGATGATATAATTATTTTTTCAGAAAGTTTAGAACAACACATAGAAGACTTGGAATTAATAATTAAAATACTGAGAAAAGTGAATATGAAAATCTCTCTTGAAAAATCAAAATTTTTCAAAACCAAAATAGAATTTTTGGGTTACATCATAGCCCAAAATACGATCAAAACAGATCCGAATAAAATAAAATGAATGCTTAATTATCCGTTACCAAAAAGTTTACGGGGATTAAGAGGATTTTTGGGCATCACAGGTTATTATCACAAATTCGTTAAGGATTACGCAGCGATTGCAAAGCCTTTGACAAAATACTTGTCGGCAGAAAACGGCAGGGTTTCAAAAAATATGTCAAAAAAAGTATTAATCGAAATTGATGAAGCAGGCATATCCGCTTTTAACAAACTAAAAAGAAATTTAGCGTCAGAAATGGAATTGACGCAACCCGATTATTCAAAAAAATTTGTGTTGACTACCGACGCATCAAACGTTGCAATAGGTGCAGTACTTTCCCAGGAAAATAAACTAATTACGTTTATTTCTAGAACTCTTAATAAAACAGAAAGAAATTATGCCACAAACGAAAAAGAGCTATACGCCATCGTATGGGCATTAAAAAGTCTTCGTAACTATCTGTATGGTGTAACAAATCTTGAAATTCATACAGATCATCAACCACTAACTTTTGCATTGTCTACCCGCAACCCAAATTCTAAAATGAAAAGGTGGCATGCGTTTATCGAAGAATTTTCTCCAAAATTTGTGTATCAACCTGGCAAAACAAACATTGTAGCTGATGCACTATCACGCCTTGAATTAAACAATTTATCAAGTGAATCGGGAGATTCACCAGATGACGAATCACAACATTCTGCTCAAAGAAGCGATAATTTTTGTATAGAGGAAACGCAAAAACCGGTAAATCAATTCAAACAACAAATTATATTATGTAAAAATAAATTTACTATCCATGAACTAATTGAAACTTTTGGTAGTAAAAGACACTTAATTGAATACGACACAGTTGAGAACCTTCTCACAATTTTAAAGGAATATATAAGACCTAACTTAGTAACAGCGATACACTGCACAGTAGAAGATTTGCACGAGATACCAAGACCTCTTAAAGAAACATTTCAGAATAAATTTGTATATACGAGGTTATTTCCTATGGACCTTCCCAATAGTGAAGATCAAGCAGATATAATTGAACAAACTCATAATAGAGCGCATCGAAACCATGTAGAAAATATTAAGCAAATAGAAAAATTATACTACTGGCCTGAAATGCGAAAACGAATGAAAGAATACGTACGAAATTGTATAACTTGTAACAGAAATAAATATAACCGTCATCCTAAACAGATTCCGATAAGAAAAGCACCGACTCCGTATAAAGAGGGAGAACAGTTGCATATAGACATTTTTTACGCTCAAAAATTGAAATTCATTACGTGTATAGACGCGTACTCAAAATTTTTAATACTAAAAAATATTGAAGTTAAATCAAATATTGAGGAAAAAGTTTTGGAATTGCTCCAAGCTTTCCCAGATGTGAAATGCATAACATTAGATAATGAACCAAGTTTCACAACACCCCAATTCAAATCGTTAATGCAAAGATTAAATGTGGAAATCTATTTTTGTGATCCACGTCACAGTACAACCAATGGACAGATAGAAAGAGTTCATTCTACAATAATAGAAATTGCTAGATGCATAAAAGAAGAATATAATATAGTTAGCGATTTAGAAGCAATTTTTAGAGCAAGTCAACAGTATAATTTGACAGTACATTCAGTGACAAAATTAAAGCCGAAAGATGTCTTCCACAATAAAATAAATCACGAAAATTTACCTGATATTCTCAAACAAGCACAGGAAAAAATGCTTGCGACTCATAATAGGAATAGAATAGAAAAACAATTCCAAACAGGAGAAATTGTTTATGAAAAGATTATAGGGGAAAGAAACAAACTTAAACCTAGATATAAGAGACAACAAGTAAAGGAAAATCTAGAAAATAAGATAATAATTAATAATAGAGATAGAATCATACATAAAGATAATATAAAATCTTAATTGCTTATAGGTTTTCAACATGATAATACTCATTATTACAACCTTAATCGGCTTAATAACAGCTGACATTATAGACTACACTCGACAAGATTAGAAATCAGAAATTCAGAAACTGAGTCAGAAATTTTAGTAATTGAAACATTATTAGGACAATTAAAACAAAAACCTATCAGACAAAAAAGAGGTATTAATGAACTAGGAACACTTTGGAAGTGGATAGCAGGTACCCCGGACCATGACGATTTTATAAGAATTAATGACAAATTAGACGAGCTAGTTTCAAATAATAATAAACAGTTTACAACAAATTCTGAAATTTTTAAAATTATTACGGAATTAACGGATACAGTACAGAATATTAAAGGAGACACAATAACTAAAACATTAAGAAGGAAAAGAAATCAATATATTATACATGAACTACAAAACATGATAAATACAATAACTTTAGGTAAAGTAGGAATTTTGAACCCTACTATTTTGTACTTTGACGAATTAAAAAATATAACATATTACCAGCACGGCACAATGACCATCACAGACCTAATGGATATTTCAAAATTTAAAATAGCCCAAAAAATGATATAATTGTACTATATATAAAATATCCAAAAAGATTTTATTTTGTTGCTTTAAATAGAAAAGCTTTTTAAATGTAAAGTCTATCTTAAACTGAATCATTTTCACCTAAGCTAAGGGCTAAGGTTGCTCAATATATGGTTATCACCAGTACATCATTATCGACGATTTCGACATCATGCATATATACGGTGACCATCCGTTCTATTTTTTGTAGGACCGTACTGTTTTTCAAAGGTCGGTCCTGCGTAGTTTTTCAAACCTAAAAAACCTGAAAATGTACTGATTTTTTTCCAAGTGGCCTGCATTTGTCCCGCATTTTATTCGTTATTTTAAAATTATCGGACAATGGATGGATTTTTTCAAAAAAGTGTTTTTGGTACTTTTCGTAGCTTTTCTTCAATATCTCATGAAAAAATCTCCCAATCAACGTAAGCGACTTACAGCTCGAAGGGTATTGATGTGCCTCTTACCAAAATATATCACTTGTGGCGACTTCAATGAAATGAAATGCTACAGGCGACCATTTGCATTTTGTCGTTAAAGTCGAAAAAAGTGAGAGTTTCAATCAAATACTCAGTTTTATTTGATTATTTTTTTCATTAGTTTAAAAATTCGATAAAGGATATGTATCATTACAGTAAATTTTGAGCCAAAGATAATGAAAATCGGATTAGAAATGTAGATGCTATGAAGCGCAATCTGCACAAATTATATATTTTTGTAAAGGGCACATAAATACCTTTGTAACTCGTCCTTTACGTCGATTCATGACGTCGATTTTTGACAAATAACTGCGAAAAGTACCAAAAAACAAAAAAGGGTCTTGTTTTCGTTTTGAACGACTCAAAATTTGTCTATAAAATAATCTTTTAAAGATTTTCACTTTTCGTGTAAGCTATGGTCATTATAATATATTTTACTATACTTTTATAAGTATTCATGTAAAAAAAGATTAATATCGATGAAGAAACCGTGATTCGTTTTTGATGTTTAAAATGTATTAAGAATTTAGAATCATAAATACTCTTTTGATATTTTTGTACTACGTAAATATATGTAGGCATATTTATGGTCACCGTATGCATATAACTTGTGATCGATAAAGCAGTTGTTGTATTTAACCGGAGGTTCTACCTCCGATTTTTGTTAATCAGACATTGGGCCCTAAGCCTTTTGACCACTTCGGTATTGTAATTTTAATGCTAAATGAGAAGAACTAAAAAGACCCTGCAAAAAATTGTGCCACTAATCTCTAAAGAGAGTATTCCGAGATTACTCTCTATCGGGTACAATTGGGCATTAATTAGTCCCAACTATTCTCATACGGGTACTAATGGAGGTCAATTAGTCTATACTCATCCCTTTCGGGTATAATTGGAGATCAATTAGTCCCCAACTCATCTCTAACGGGGACTATTAACGATTTAGTGATATGTACGCACTTAGTCAATGAAATTTCATGTGCGGCGTTGGCACACAGAGAGAGTATTCGCCTAACAAAACTGAGCACCCCGGTTCGAATCTCAGCTGGCTCAAATTTTTATTTTTATTTTTTAAAAGTGCCTAGTCGCTTTTTATACCCGTTTGGGTATAAAGGTGAACAATTAGTCTCTTCATAGGACATGCTCGAACAAAAGCGATCAGTCCATTCCATATAAAGAGATCAAAAGTGGTATTAGTCGCATGCTCCTTTGCGATTGCTCCCAGAGTCATCCCGGATTAGTCCCATTTTTTGCAGGGGAATGGCAGCTTTTTTGGCACTTTTATTTTTTTATTTGGCACATTTTGACACTGTTTTATCCTCAATATGGCACTTCATAGCTAAGTATAGCTGGCAACCCTGATCGTACTAGCTGAAATTTTTTCCCCTGCGCGATAGTATAAGTACATACCTATGTATGTACACTTTTAAGATGCATGCATACGAATTATGCGTGGCTTTTATTGTATCTCTGTATTTCCATAACTCCCTGTGTGTAATTCTTAACAGAAGTGCTTAAAGCTTAACAGTTTGGCAATTTAAACACTGTTGAAGTTGATTTCCGGTATTTCTCTTACTAGCACCTGCAACTATACTTCTTAATTACTACCGCCGGCAGCTTTAACAATTTTGTAGTGGTTGTACTTTCTTTGGCAAATTACGCTCTGTTAGCCATAAATTTTACTATGTTTTGACCGCCTTTGTATCAAGATCATATAGGGAATTCATTTATATTTTAAATTGCATTGTCATCGTGATTGGAACTATGCTGAAAATTTCCGGTCTCTACCTTGTCGGGAAGTTAATTTAAAATCGATTGCAAATTTCCGCGGGAAGACCAAGTTAAATAAAAGCTTGTAAAAGAGTCAAGCTGTTAATGGTTACTAAGTACGTCAAGTACGGACATAACGGTTGTTTTTAAATAAATTAAAAATTTAAGGTTCAGGAACAATAAAACACCTAATTTCATATTGTACTCGACCTCATAGTGGAATGACGTACAGTGTACCAGATAAACTAGCGCCTTCATATTTGAAAGCAGAATTTGATTTTGTTATTATTTTTTATTTAATTTCTGGTATTCGCTTTTTCGATTCTGGAATTAACCCTTGGTTTTGTTGCATACCTCTGTCCGATTTCGGCTTCCGCACTGAAAACATCAAGAATTATTTCTTTAATTTTTTATTCAATTCATAAGTTATCACTCAAAAGGGTTTTCATGAAAGTCAAATCAAAGAAAAGCTCATGATACAATAATTTTTAGAAGGTAGTTTCACTTCTTCTTCTTATCCGCCATGTTAGCTATCTGACAGAAAACGTGTTTCGTATTTTTTGTTGTACCAACTTTTTCAAAAGAAAAATACAGCATTTGACGTTGGAAAAATAAAACAAAGAAAAGCCAAACATATAAGTAGAGAAATTTTCGAATATTTTGTAATAATTTTCTTCATAAAAAATTAACTGCTGCTTTCGTGGATATTGCAACACACGGAATAGATGTAAGGACACAGCTATAAGAGCCACCGCACACCACAGACTTTATCGGCCGCCTATTTATATGATAGGGCTCGCTTGAAATATGTACATGAAGATGTATGGAGGTGCGCACATTACACCAGCTTAATCGCTCTGACCAATAAGTTGTGGTGCAATAGAAAGACTAGCGAGCACATCTAAATTGGCGGCCGATAAAGTCCGTGGTGTGCGATGGATCTAATCCATTATAAACAAGAAATATTGCTGTTATGTTTTCCTTTTTATGATTTTTATTCATGTGATTAGCAGTGGTAAAAATGTATGTATAAAATACGTATACTAATATATTAAAAATTAAGTGATCAGTTATGAAACATATAAATCTTTACATGTTCTCTTAAAAAATATCTAAAATAACAAGCGATAATCCCCAAGTTCTATATCGTAGCAGTGGCCACATGCGCGTTTGTCACAGACACGGTTTATGTCAAAAATTTTGAAGTGAAACTACCTTCTAAAAATTATTGGCTGCATTTCTTTATTCATTCTGAACGTTTGGAATAAACTTTTTTGTTTACTTATTCTTTAGAACGTTCCTGATGATATGTTAACGTATATTTCAAACGCATTCTGTTTATTCCGGCTGCGAAATGGGATTATCCGGAATGTATAAAGAAACGCAGCCATTATATCATGGAAAAGCTATTGATAATAAATTGACAAATGAGAGCACCAAAATATAATGTCATTGCTATCTGGCACACTTTACATTATTTCACTATGCTCGACCCTACGTACAACCCGTGATTCAATAATAGTTGTTTTTTTTTACCCACTTTCCAGTAAGATTCATGCTTTGGCGTTTTCGTACGCAAAAACTTGTAAAGTAAGGGAAACTTGGAGAGCAAAAATGGCAGCTGAAGTTGCAAGTTTTTACTGGATTTTTAACTACTATTCGAGGGTGAAAAAGATTCGAGGTTTTCGAGTTTAAGTGAATCCCCTAGCTATGTTTCAATTAATATAGAGTTGAAGTACTTCTAGATTTAGGAGCGCCTTAAACAACATCTTATCCCCATCGGTCACGGCAAAACTTACGGATCTGAGCGTCGACTCGCGAATGGTGGCGCTTGTAGACCAAATGCTTAGATGCGGGCAGTTCAGGCTGTCTGGCGGGATTATCGACATTCAAATTTGTACACAAAGTGCAGCCCTATCTGTTCTAGTAGGATTCTTGGCAGTAAATCAACTGCTCAGAGGTATGGAGGAAAAGAGTACTGCAATGTCAATGCATATGCGGACGACCTTTTAATACTAGTGAATGAAAAATTCACGCAAATACTTTGTGATTTTATGCAGGTAAAACTAAGGAGGGTGGAACAGTGGGCCAACGACAATGGCCTTGAAGTAAACCTAATCAAAAACGGTAGAAGATTCCACGACTAAAGGCATCAACTCTGGCGATTATTGAACTTAAGGCTAGGTTTATGACCTATTGGATTCGCATCGCGCGATGCGATTAAAATCGCTACTAGCAATCAATTATACAAATTCGTATAGTGGTGTTTATGGTGCAGCGATTATTGTCACCATTAGATTAGCGAATCTGCGAATTATTTGGGATTCACACTGGCAAGAAACTAAATGGGCACTAGAAATTTGAGCATAAGCGGAAAACACCAACTCTCTACACCTGTAAATGTACATTGGAGCATGTCGCCTGCCGGAAATACGGGCAATTGCGTACCAACCCCGGAAGGGGTATAAAATATAGGTGGACGAGGACAAGACGAAGTATCTCCTGCTGACTGTCATAATTTCGGCCTTACAGGCTGTCCTGGCGGCAGTGGCATTTCTCAAGTACAAGTAAACAAAGCCGAATAGAGGGATAAAAGAAACGGTCAAAGCAATAAATTGTCTTATTAAAATTTTTCGATGGGAAACGTGATTTAGTCGAGTCTAACTGAAAAAGTAAGTAGCGGTACCACTGACGCCGCCACCTTTGCTTTCTACATTGTGCCCTGAAAGCTTTAAACTGGGTTTAGAAAAATTGTTGCTGTCTTCAAGAATTGGTACGACATCCATAAAATTCGAATACTTGGGTGTACAAAATAGTGATGTAAATTTTCGATACTTTCAAGTATCGATCGATACTCGATACATTGGAAACACTTATCGAATAAAAGTATTCAATACTCGACACTTTTACATTATTCCATTAAAAATCCCTTATACCAAAACCGATAAAAATCTTATGATTTTTAAATTTTATGTTCTTACTCATAGTGCCTCTTTTTTAGTAAAAATGTTTTCAATCGAAAACGTTGCAGAAAAGCTACTGAACTGCTGTTGAAGCTTATTGTTACCTTTATATACTTACCATAAATAATTTTTAACTATATCAGCTATTTGTGCAATAACCACCTGCAATAAATCTTCTTGAATATATTGATTACCCTCAACTATGTCAGACGCTAAAAAACTTTTGTGAGCTTTCTTAGATTTTTGATCAAAATCACTCCAAAGAGAATGGCCGATTGTTTGAGCCTGATGCTTTGCAACTTGGAACTCAGCCTATCAAATACATGGAATGGAATTGTGGGTGGCCGGAAAAACTAAAAACTAATTTTTCCAAGCACTCAAGCAGTATTGCCCATTGTACTTAACGCCAAGAAACAGGATTTAGAGGAAAGGGATATGCAGGTTAGGTGAGAATTCATTACTCCTCTGCAAACTTACCAGACTCCTTTATGAATTTTAGCAATTTGTTGATGGAAAGAGAATGTACGTCGTCCATTCTCAGTACATCCAACCCAAAAATGTACCATCTGAGTCTTGCGAAGGCCGGACAGCGGCAGAGAAAATGTTCTGTACAATCTTCGTCCTCCAAACACGATGTACACAATGGATCGTCTATGATGCCTATGGTGACCATATGTCGTCCCCATGGATTGTGCCCTGTAATCAGTCCTACCAGGGCTCGTAGATCACTCCTTCTTTGTCTGAGAAGAAATTTTGCTACCACCCTGTCAGGCCTTTTCAGGAAACACTTGGTTATTTTGCAGGTGTAAATACTGCACCAACGGCTCTCATGAGTTTTGCTTACATTCCTGGACTAACTTTGAAGAGGTTGGAGCGGTTTCCAGGGCCTTAAGAGTAGCTTGGCTGCACTTGGCTCACTGCAGATCCTGATTTTATGTCCGCGCCACCTTTGGCCAGTTATCCAGTCTGAAACTTTCAGTATTGCAAAGACTTCCGATTGAAAGACCGTTGTCATTGCACCGTAAGCGGTAAAGCATCTGAAGTTTCCGTGCAGATGCAATTCAGCTCCAGTACCGTTTTCAGTCTTTGAGTCGTCAGTATAGAAAGTTTTCACCGAGCTTCCCAAGAGAGTGCCTGGATCTCTCCATTGTTCCCTTGTAGTAAATCTAACGACGTACTTTATACCAAAGGAGACTTTAGGTATCAGTTTGTCATTTGGTGCCAAAAACAAAGGATATTGCTCTGACAACCTTCTAAACAACTCTCTGTGCCCAGGGCTCCGATCGTCGTGTATTAGTTGTTGTTGCAGTTGTTGTATTTAACCGGAGCTTCTACCTCCGATTTTTGTTAACAAGACATTGAACAACGGGCCCTAAGCCTTTTGACCACTTCGGTATTGTAATTTTAATGCTAAATGAGAATAACTAAAAAGAATTACAGCTTTTTTGGCACTTTTATTTTTCTATTTGGCACATTATGGCACTGTTTTATCCTCAATATGGCACTTCATAGCTAAGTATAGTTGGCAACCCTGATCGTACTAACTGAAATTTTTTCGCCTGCGCGATAGTAGAAGTACCTATGTATTAGGTACAAATAATACTCGAAAACGCCAGAATATAGTTCATAAAAAATAAAGGTGTTATTCATCTTAATATGAGTGTACCCATCACTGTACACAGAAGCCAATAAATTATGTTATATTTATGACATTTTTTAATAGAAATAATGAGATCATTTCCATCTTCAGTGTTTAAATAGTCAAAAATTCTATACATTTCATTTTAAAATACATACTTTCAATTTGAAGTTCACTTTAAACAATTTTTATTAGAAGCCGGTTTCTTCTTTGCGGCAGGAAGCAAACTTTATACTTAAGATCCTCTCAGTTGCTTCGTTTGAGTGTGGTATTGAAAAAATACAAAATTACGTATTTTTTCAAACTATGGAAAAGCACCACTATTTTAGGACTTCATCTATAAATCCTTATGGCTTAAATTAATTTTTTCAATAACACAAAAACTTTGAAAGACTAAGAATTCGCTTAAAAGAGTATCTAACTCTATGTCTTGTATGCAAAACTCTTTTACAATGTCAGTAAATTGTGAAAAAAGAATTGTAAGTTATAGGCAAAAGTCATTCGAATATTCAAATTTGTTGTTATTAAACTGAAAGTTATTTTCGAGACAATTAACAACACGCGACAAAAAAACCTCAGCCTTCTCCATCCATATTACGCTCCATCATATTATCGCAACCGGTACGTAACAACCCGGCGATATGCCCATAAAACTATTGATCTTTTTGTTGTATTAATGTATTGGGCGTATCAAACATTATCTGAAACATGTCAACTATAATTAATAGTGATTTCGTTTCTTCCAAAAAATGTTGCCCTTCCCCGCTGCAAAATGTGTTTGATGTTACACTCAACCCTATAAAAAGGCGTGATTTTGCATTCTTGTCCTTGCCGTTTTAAACAACCACCTGACTTTCAAGGCAACCATCTCCCCTGACAAAGCTTCATAGAATAGAGAATATGCTTCTTTTGCTTTACAAGACTGTGACATTTTAAGAAACGAACACACAATTTTCTCACCCTTTGCCTTCAATTTAGAACTGAAAAGAGAAAGGAGCAATCAAAAGGCAAAATTTTTTGGTAGAAACGAAATCACCATAAGTTATTTTCTTCTCCAACATTACGAAATCGAATCTACGAC
>NW_023458556.1:113070892-113074781 GCF_013731165.1 Rhagoletis pomonella | reverse complement strand
ACCATAAGTTATTTTCTTCTCCAACATTACGAAATCGAATCTACGACAGATTACAGTAAAGGAGTGTAAAAATAGGCGATCATATTTCTCATAAAAACAAATAAAACTAGGGGATAGCGTGGGATAGGGTCTTGAAATTTCCAAAAAAAAACGCATTTTCGATAGACACCCTAATGTTCATATGGAAGAACAGTGACACTTTTCTAAAAAGAAAATGGGTTTATTTACTGACACTTTCACTACAAGTTTTGTATTCAATAACGAAAGGATGCCTTAAGTCCTTTGATCTGGTATAAAGAACTATCGAATTGGCTAACTAAGAAACTTGCACAGATCGCAGACTTTTCCTAAATTTGTAAACTAGTGTAATTAGTCGGTGATAGTGAAACTTTCGTTCACAGTATATACAGTAATAAACCTTTTTGAGTACTGGGAAGGAGCATGATTTAGAGTTGCATGCAAAGTTACTGTGGTATGAAAGGGAGCAACAGCCATACTATGACAGAGTGGCACAATACATGACTGTGTAATAGTGATAGAAATTAATTACAAAAGTGTAAAATAATTGCAAATTATTCTCTATTATTATAGATACTAATACAGATTATCATAGTTCAGTGTTTAACTTGTTATATTACACAGTAAATGATAATGAACTGTTAAATGCTGAAAACGCTAGTACTTACACCAACTTTACGTAAAATGCAGCTCTGCTTCACATTCTTTGTTGTTCTCCAAGTGATGAAGTCCTATATTTCTTAGAAATTGCGAGAAGAGCAGGTAATTTTGTAAACAAACACTTTTCTTATAATTTTAATAGGTAATTGCTACCCAACGGGGCTAGAAGCGCTCCATTTGTGCTATTGGAGCGCTCCATAATCAGCAGTAAGCGCTCCCTTGCTAATTTCACGTTTCATTTTATTTTAACACTAGCTGTACCCTGCCACTCTTTCCTGTGGCATATTCCTGTTACATAGATGATAAATGATTAACGAAACAAAGCATACGTCTCATATAAGTTTGATTTTGTAATACATAAGTACTTGTGTGCACACAATATTTGTCGTTTTGCCATTCTCTGCATAGATATCAAGGATATCTGGTTTGCGACACGGGAACATCCAACATCTGAGAAGCAATCCGCATCTAAATCTAAACCACACTTTTCCAAAGGTTGACCTTGGGCATTATTGATTGCGATTCCGAATGCCAATCGAATTGGGAATTGCAATCTTTTAAATTGAAATTGTGTATCGGTCGGAATCATGGGAATTCTTCACCTTTGCCACAATGTAGACTATTTCAGGCAAGCATTTATCTCGCCCGCTAGTGTTAATCGAGAAATTACAGGCAATGTTCGCGTTAAATCTCTTGAGAGCAACATCAATGCATTCCCGAATGGTTAAACGTTTCCATGCAAATCTCGCGACAATCGATCAAAAACCTCAAGCAATTTTTTGTGTGCAATGGTACACTCATCCCAAACAATTAGTTTAAATTTTCTTGATACTTTTTCCATACCGGATGTTCTGGAAATATTGCACGTGTGATTGCTGAATTAGCAATTCTTTCACCTAATAACAATGTCGCAGAAATTCCAGGCGAAGCCCTAGCTAAGCTTATGTAATTTTTTGAACGAACCGTCTACCGAACCAATCTGATAAGGAATGTTTTCCTAGTTCCTCCTGGCGTATCCAAGAATAAGGTCCCAAGATATCATTTTCTCCTTTTTATTTGACGCTGGAACCGCCTAAGCCATTTGGCCGAGCTCGACAAAGAACGTCAGTCGTTTAGCTCTGCGGCAACTGACGCCAATAAGAAATGCCACGTGATGCCACTTGGTCTCTCCACTGCAGTGGGGGCCCACTCTTCCTCTCGTACGACCAGCGGATTGCGAGTTGAATACTTTCAGACCTGGAACGTCGGTTCCAATTCGAATGGCATATCCAAGTCAACGGTGCCGCGGTATTTTCATTCGCTGCACTATGATAATTTCGTTGTAAAGCTCATACAACTCATCGTTCCATCGTCTGCGATACTCCCCGTCTCCAAGGCGGAGAGACCTGTAAAACTTTCGTAAGATCTTTCTTTCGAATACTCCAAGAGCCGCCTCATCGAAGTTTGTCATTGTCTAAGCTTCTGCGCCATAAACCCGCTCGGGAATGATGAGTGACTTATAGAGTGTGGTTTTTGTACGTCGAGAGAGAACTTTACTCCCGAATTGCCTACTCAGTCCAAAGTTGCACTTTTTGGCTAGAGTGATTCTGAGTTGGATTTATATGCTGACATTATTATCGGTGTTAATGCTGGTTCCCAAGTAAACGAAATTCTTTACTTTCTCGAAATTACAACTGGCGACAGTGACGTGGGTGCCAAGGTGCGAATGCCCTGACTGTTTATTTGATGTTATCGTTCGTTATCCAACTTGAAAAAGGCAGTACAGACTTCGAGGTTTTTGTTACCGATGAAGTCGTTGTCATCGGCACACGCAGCTCTTATTATGCTAACACTTGCATCATGCGATCGTAAATGCCGTTCTGCTTTAGCATATGCATATAGCTCTGCATATAATAGGAGTTCGCAATAGTAATAATAATAATAATCATAATAATATTATCTATTGTCATTAAAAATTTCTTTACTCGCAATATACTTAGTAGGCTATGGCGACCCCAAACAAAAGTGTTTATGATTAAAATTTAACTGTTAACTGCGTTAATGTAAGGGAATGGTGATAAAAATTTTAAGTTTTCATTATTTCATTTCATGGGATATTTTTATGTTTTCGTTACGCTGTTTATAAATTTTTCATTTGTATCAGTTGTTATTTATTAATTTTTTTCTGTGCGTAATTTGTATACCAAATCTTCGTTGATAATATGATCACTTCGTTTGATAAGACGTTGTAAACTCTCTCTTCATTTTAACTATCCGGATTTGGATAAGTGAAAACATAAACAAAAGATTTCTCTAGTAAAGCTTTCCCAAACGCTTTCCGTTTCGAACCAGTTATGTAATATTTCATTTAATTCAAATATTTTCAGTTTACTTTTATATATTGCATAATTCTATTGAGAGTATTTCCAAATCAAGATTCCTTAAATGCCTTTAGTTTGGTACTCATATTGTAACATTTCATTTAGTTTATCAATTTAATGGAGTTTTATTTTCAAACAGGTGGCAAACCTCTTCAAACATATTTTCGACCGTAAGTCTTCTTAAAGCTCTTTAGTTTGATACCCATATTGCAATATTTCATTTGTTTAATCAATTTAACTGAGTTCAAATTTTCAAATAGATGGCAACCCTCCCTAAAAATATTTCAAACAGTCATGTTTTTTAAACGTCTTTAAGTTGATACCTTTATTGTAATAAGTCATTTATTTTACCAATTAAATTGAGTTAAATTTTCAAACAGGGGGCAACCCTCTTCCTACATATTTTCGACTGCAAGCCTTCTTAAAAATCTAAAGTTTATTACCCACATTGCAATTTTTCAATTCTTTTATCAATTTAACTGAGCTAAAATTTACAAATAGGTGGCAGCCCTCCTCAAAAATATTTCCTACAGTCTGTTTTTTAAACTTCTTTTATTTGATACCTTTATTATTATTATAAGCCATTTATTTGATCAATTATATTGAGTCAAATTTTCAAACAGGTGGCAACCCTCCTCAAACTTATTTTCGGCTGTAATGCTTCTTAAAAATCTAAAGTTTAATACCCACATTGCAATATTTCATTTATTTTATCAATTTAACTGAGCTAAAATAAAAATAGGTGGCAGCCCCCCTCAAAAGTATTTCCTACAGTCATCTTTCTTAAGCCTCTTTAATTTGATACCTACATATATTGTTATGTGATTTATTTTATAAATTAAACTTAGTTA
>NW_023458556.1:113069515-113070792 GCF_013731165.1 Rhagoletis pomonella | reverse complement strand
GATCTTCAAACAGGTGGTAACCCTCCTCAAACATAGTTTCGGCTGTAAGCTTTCTTAAAACTCTTTAGTTTGATACCCACATGGCAATATTTCATTTCATTTATCAATTTAATTTAGTTAAAATTTTCAGTCCTCCTCCAAAATATTTCCGACAATAACCTTTCTTAAACTCCTTTAATTTGATACCTATATTGTAATAAGTCATTTCCTTTGTCAATTAAATTTAGTTAAATTTTCAAACAGGTGGCAACCCTCTTTAAACATATTTTCGGCTGAAAGCCTTCTTAAAACTCTTTAGTTTATACCCACATAGCAATATTTAATTTGCTTTATCAATTTAACTGAGTTAAAATTTTCAAATAGTTGGCAACCCTCCTCAAAGGCATTTCCAGCAGTTATCTTTCTTAAACCTACTTAATTTTGTACCCACATTGCAACATTTCATTTATTTTATCAATTTGACTGAGTTAAAATTTTAAATTAGGTGGCAACCCTCCTCAGTTATCTTTCTTAAACCTCTTTAATTTGATACCCATATTGTAATAATTTATTTATTTTATCAATATAATTGGGTTTAAACATTTTCAAATAGGTGGCAACCCTGCAATTTTTTGCGATATCATTGGTTCTGGTTATACCGAACAATACAAAAAAAAATATTATTCAAATCGGTTCAGCCGTTCTCGAGTTTTGACGACCGTGACATACGAACACAACATTTTTATATATATAGATTGTGTGTCATTACTAAGAAGCGCACCCTTGTTGCTTCAAAGAAGCCCTTGGCGAGCGCTCAAGTAAAGCATTTAAAAAGCGACACATGAAAATTTAAATTTTTATATTATACTAGATTGCCCTCACCGGCTTCGCTGAGTGTATGAGATTTTTACTTGCTACATTGAGTAAAATTTATTTCAAGGAAACTCAGTTCAAAAACAGGTGGTTAACAATTTTTTTAACCATCTTCAAAATATTTTCAAACTAAAGCTTTCTTAAACTTCTCACTACTACTTTTTCAATTAATTTATCCCCTGAACTCAATTTGAGATTTTAGATAGATGAAAACCACTTACATGTAGTTTTGAAATGAAGCCCTTTCAAAACCATTTCGACTGATATAAATCATTTAGATTATTGAATAGTTTGAATTTAACCTTTTAAATAGTTGGCAACCATTTAAAACCCCTTTCGTCTGACACTCATATTGTGATACATATTCAAAACCATATCGACTCATACCAATCTATACTAATATATATTTTTAAAGCGGTTTTTTT
>NW_023458556.1:113065431-113069505 GCF_013731165.1 Rhagoletis pomonella | reverse complement strand
TTTTTTAGGAATATGGAAGACATTTGAAAATTGTATCTAACTGCAGTACGTAAAAAATTAAAGCACTTTATTTTACTATGTATATAGGAAAATGTGGGCTATAAAAAGAAAATAAAACAACTGGTAACACGTTCTTATCAAAATATGTCAAAAGTGCTTGTTGTTGCAGAGCAAACTGCAGTGCATGCCAGATCTTTCCTTGACATGTGACAGGGTTGCCGTTCTCGGCTTTAACCAAAATTGATAGGTAGGATGTCAAGCTGAAATTAGTCGAGAACGCAGAACGTATACTTAAACGCAGTCTGTATACGCAGAATGGTGTCGATTATTGGAGCCCTCAGTGTTGCTTACTACACTGTTGCCATCACAGTATACCACATGAATCAACGACTACAGATCACCTAATCAGCCATCGTTCTATTTGTAATCGATTTTCAGAAAAAAGTTTTCGTAGCGTTTTTCGGTTTTGTTTACACCGTCTTCTACCTCTTCGTAGTGATTTTTTAGCGATTGAATGTGTTTTCTGCAGCGATTTTAATTTTAAATTTTGGTTTATTACATATTTATGATATAAAATGAAGTGCTGTGTGATTGGAACAAGTTTGTGCGTATGTTTGGTTTGACAAAGGCGTAAATTTGCGTGAAAAGTGGGTGCACGTTTGTGGCCAGAACGTTGGCATTGAAAAATCGACCCGTGGTAATGATATGCGATTGTAAAACACTTTCAATCATGAAAACCATATTTTATGAACTTTTTTTGCTAATTGTCATCAAGTTTCACTTTGTATATTTTATAATGAATACCAATTTAATCGCACTCAATCACCGCGCCTTTTTCGTTCTCTTTGTTTGTTTTCATCTCAGTATATCCAGTAAACAAACTTAACTATTTTTTTCACCAAGTTTGGTCCCCATAAAGGACTAGTGTTGCAAGCAACGCTTTTTCGGCAATTAGGGTGTTGTGCACCTATTTATTGTGCTGAAAATTATTTAAGCACTGGAGAGATTTATTCACATGGAATTGGAGATAGGGCTGATAGATTTATTTTAAATAAATTGTGAATCTGCGAAAATATCTTTTCAGCAGATGAATATACTTTTTAACCTTTCCCCCGAAAATTTACATACAGGCTCGAAAATATGCGAGTAACATTCAAATATCGGCGCTTGGGTGGAAAATTGCCGGAAGCGTCATTTTGACAATTTGTGGTTTTTGGATATCTTCTTTAGTTTCCGAGTAATTGACTAAAATGTTTTCGGTTATTTGGTACAAATTGCGTTAGTATTGCTGTCGTACTAAACTAATCAAAATCTTTCAAATAGAGTTATCTGTTCTTCTTTAGTTTCCGACATATTCAGCTTTGTCATGAGTTTAATTTTCTAGAACCGGGTCACTTTTTACTTTTCGTTTGCGTGTATTCACTACAGGTGGATGAAAAAACTGCGAAATTTGGTTCGGGCAAAACTCACGATTAGGCTGATTAGTAAAAAGTATCGTTAATTTATAAAAATTATTATCACATTTTGGCGTATATCATTGAAACTGACTGCAAATTTTTTGACAAATATCGTATTCGACAAAATTTTATTAAACTCATAAATGGTTGACTCTAAACTAAAAAGATAAAACAATTTAAGAATTTCATGAACTAGTACATAGCATTCTCCGATACTTTGGAGAAAATCTGTAGTCTAGTTCCTGAGAAATTGCATTCCAAACTTCAATTGTGAGTTACCGAAAGTACCTTGTGACAATCTTTTATCCAGGCGACGATATAATATTTACCTAAAATATGCATCTAAATAGATTATAATTGTCATTATTTTCGCAGTTGGAGTATATGCCAGACGAGTAACAGGTATACAAGTATACCTAAATTAGCGCTTGAGCTTGTATATTTATCTCTCTCTAACGCATTAATTCTATATACGTCAGCACCAACGCCCGACAAAGTTATGTCTGAATTTAATAATGGCCCTATGACAAAATATTCATGAAATGTATTCGTAGATTTTTATTTACTTTCATTTCATACATTAGTATTGAGATGAATGATTTTTACTAAATACCAGGAATAAATATTTAATAAAAAACTATTTCATTTAAGCTTAACCAACTTTTAGTTGCTAGGAGCTAATTTTGGAACGCTTCATGAAGTATTTTCATAGACAGTAAATGCAACCCTGGGTGCATCATTAACGAGCTGAAAAACCAAACAAATAAAAAAATTCCATCTGAACCAATATTCCCAAAAATTATAAAGCAAAACCAAAACCATTTTTCCAATTTATGCACTGTTATTTTTATTATTGCAATACAATTTCGCAGCTCTTCAAACATTTTCCACATTATGCTTTTAGGGCTAGTAGTTTCCGACCCCATTTGCTCGTTTTTTTTCAGTTCTGAATTTAGGCTAGGCTTCATGGGAACATACTGTGGGTGCAAACAGACCACATTTTGTAAATATGTACACATGTATACACTTCAACTGAATTGTGATATTTAATTTAATTTTATAATGAAAAATGAATTTAATGTGCAATTTTTTAAGTTTACTAGATGTAAGGCAACTTTTAATTTTCTTTATATATTGCATGCTTTAGTTTTAATTCTGTTTAAGTTAAGTTGTAAAGGTGAAAATAGGCGTCCTGGGCAAACGAGCACATTAAAAAAAAAAATCGGTAACGCGCGTAAAAGCATACCTCACAAGTGGTGTGGAAAATGCAAGAACAAATATAAATGGAATAATTTTCGAAATTATGAAATGGTTGTTGGTATTTCCCATCTCAAAGGGGATGATTACTTTGAACGTTATTTAAGCTGCCTTGACACGGTCGATTTTTGTCGTTTAACCAAAATCTACCCGTGTAAATTGCAATTCAACCGTAAAATGTAAGCGTTTTGGCTAGTCGATATCTTAAGTAAATTTTCCAGTCGACAGAAATCGACCCGTGAAAAGGCAACTTCAGGAATTTAAAAATTTTTTTTTTTTTTTTGCTTGGGCGTCTTTTGAAGATGTGCCAAATTATATTGTCGCCTTAAATACTAAACAGCAATTTCTTTAAGCCATCTTGTGCAGCAATTTGTTGATCTTATCCTCACGGCTACCGAAATCACCAACCTCAACGTAGTGAGTGGCCTTCTTGCGCCAGCCTCGGGTTGATGTGTTGAGCTTAATAACAACAGGAAGTTGGGGGCTTTCTTGAAGTGAAGTGAATCAACGCACTGAATTTCGTGCGCTTCGCGAAATTTGCGTCCGATCACAAAGCAGAGATTGGGACACGCTTGACCATTCCACGTTTGTACATCAATTCACGAACTGATTTAAGATTTGGATAACCCCATATAGGGTTCGGCATAGGTAGCATATTAATGGTTGCCTTGCTCAATTTGTTGAACACACCGTTTTAATGTGGCGAAGACAGAACTGTAAAACTACGCACTTTTTGTGCAACTTTGTTGATTCCGCGGATGCGGATCACAAAAGCCAATTTGGATTTTTCCGGCCCGTCGAATTGCCCGCATTTCTTTGCCACCACAGTATAGACAGAACCAAGGTACATTGAACAGGTAGTATCAGTAGAGCAACTGATTTGATTTATTTTCAAATTATTTGGTCTCGAAAATGTCAAATATTTTTAATTTTATCTCACAAAAATTCTGAATTGTTAAAATCCATTTGCATGTGAAACCTTTTCCCATACAAAACAAGCGATTGAATAGCAGCTTTTGGAACGTTCGCCCAACTCGGCAGCACGACCGCTGATTACTGGGCCTTGCAAAGGATGGATCAATGCTTTGAGAAGCAAACAAATTTACTAGGAAAGAAAGTTGCATCAATTTTTATTTTTTCCAATTTCATTTTTTTATTTTTTATATTTTTTTGTATTTCACATGGCACGTTTTGATTTAGAAGAAAAAATTCAGAACAGTTTTTGACACTTTCGATACCAGAAGCAACAACAAAATACACGCAAATGTTGTTTTTGCTCTACTGATACTACCTGTTTAATGTGCCTTGGACAGAACCAACCTTTTTGGGTTGTTGTTGTAGTAGTCGTTGTTGTTGTAGT
>NW_023458556.1:113032267-113035431 GCF_013731165.1 Rhagoletis pomonella | reverse complement strand
AGTCCTTTGAGCACATGGTCCATAAGTCGTTCAAAAGTGGCAGGAGCGTTGCATAATCCAAAGGGCATCACCGTGAATTGCCACAGACCGTCTCTAACGCTGAAAGCTGTCTTCTCCTTGTCCTCGTCACTTACCTCCACTTGCCAATAACCGCTCTTAAGGTCGAGTGTTGAGAACCACTTTGTTCCAGTAAACGAGTCCAGAGTGTCATCGATCCTGGGAAGAGGGTAGCTGTCCTTTTTCGTCACATCGTTTAGTTTCCGGTAGTCTACTCAGAACCGCATTTGACCATCCTTCTTCTTCACAAGTACTACCGGCGAACTCCATGGACTCGCTGATGGTTCAATCACACCACTCTCGCTCATTTCTTTAATTATTTGGCTAACAGTTTCCCGTTTGGCAAGTGGAACACTCCGAGAAGCTTGACGGATTGGCCTTGCATCGCCAGTATCAATGCGATGTTTCAAAACGTTAGTCCTGCCTGGTTTGTCGCAATCCTTGTCGAATATGTTGGAGTATCTGCGGAGAAGTTCCTTAGCCTTGTGCTGGTATTTTTCTTCCAATCCTTCCGTCCACGCATTAATGTCTTCCGCAATGTCATTCTCGCCAATGGAATCGCTTTCAGGTAATTTTTCGCAGTTGAAGATTGCCTCTACCTCTCGACATTGCCCCAGTACAGTTCCTATTCGGAGTTTGACTGGTGATTTGAACTCATTGAGCGCTCGAACTGGGAGGCGTCCATCTTTTTGTGTCTTAGCCAGGGTTTTACCAATGAATACGACCGGTGTAGAATTTTGTGTTGCTTCAACAACCCACAATTTGTTTGTCCCACACAACTGCTTCTGACTTCGGTGGAATCTGCTTGCTTTCCTCTAGGATCACTCGCTTGCTGCTGTACGGACCATCATACCCAAACCTAAGGGGCACTTCCATGTTGTTGTACTTCATGATCCTGTTCTTCATGTCGATCTCCATACCTTGATCAAATAAAAAGTCTAATCCAATGATGACTTCATACATAATCGCCGCGACTATGAACTTGTGTAACACCGTCACATTCCCTATTGCAACTTTGCACGTTACCTCTCCTACAACTTGGTTGTCCTCACCAGTTGCAGTCCTCAACCTTGCTCCAGGTAATGGCCTTACCTCTTTAGTGACCAAATCAGATCGAATGATGGAATGTGATGCGCCCGTATCCACAGTTAATACTCGCTCATGTCCGTCCACATATCCACCAACAGTAACGTTGCTCGCTTTTCTGCCAATTCGCGAGACGGAGATTATGGGGCATTCAATTGCGGGAGCCAGCGTGCGCCCCTTACTGCTGGCTCGTTTTAGTTTAACGACTGATTGGAGTTGGATTCGTCTCCTTCAGCCCTGTGTTTACGTCCTGCTGAATTGTTAAGCCCACTGTAACTTGCACTGCAATCGCGGGCGAAGTGACCTGGCTTTCCACATTTAAAACATTTGCCAGATCCATGCTTTTTCTCGCCCAGTAGTTGGATTAGCTTCTTAAGCATTTCATTTGTCTCGTCCGGTGTTTCCACTTCCACTGGATGGGTTTTGTAGGCTGGTTTACTTAGGAGTGCTGCCGCTTCACGGTTTCAGCAAATGTTGCCTTTGGATTCGCGTACGTCTCTCGCTTGGTATACATGTCCCGCATTCCGTTGATGAACCTCTGGATTTTTACCCTTTCAAGGTGCTCACCAGATGCGTCTCCAATTGCCAAATGAGCCAACCTTTGGATTTCTGGCAGCGATTCTCCAGCTCCATCTGGTAAATCTATCTCCTGTGCTCGCTACCATAACGTCTTTCCACTGCACCCATTAACGCATCGTAATTGTTCCTTTCACAGTCGGGAATAGTCTGCAAGACTTCCGCTGCAGGTCCTTTCAATGCGACGAATAACGCAGCGGATTTATCCTCCATGCTCCAACGATTTGCTGTAGCTGTCTTCTCGAACTGGAGCTTAAAGACCTGGGAAGGAATAGTGCCATCAAAGGATGGAGTCTTTACCTTGGGAGCCTTCGTCGAAGTAGCTGGACGATTCAACTGCAAATCACGAGGACGACCTTCCAACTCGTCCACCTTAGCCTCGACTTTGTCCTGTTTTTCCTTAATAAGCGCTTCGATTTTATTTTGCCGCTCCTCGATTTTATCCTGTTTTCCTTCGATTTTGTCCTGTCTTTCTATGAGTTGCGCATTGTCTCTGACTAAACACTCCTAAAGCTTCGTGAACTAGTGAACTGTTGGTGAACTAGAAGCCTTTTGCTGTTCTTCAACCTTCCCGGATGTCTGCTGCACATCCTTCGACGAACAAGCAGCCTCATCCTTCTGTTCGTCTTTTGCGGATGTATCGTCGGGTTTACCCTGTAAGTCGTATTTGTCCACGTCGATGCCTTCTGCTTCCATAGCCTCTCGCAACCGGGATAACAACTCCACTTTTCTTCCGGAGGTGGCCAAATTACGCTTTTCCAACTCCTGTTTGAGTTCCTCAATCTTTAAGTCCTGAATTTTCACCATTTTCAGTAGTTAGTCCCTCGGGATTTATTTAACAATCCCACTTCCGACAACAATTGCTACGATTATCCTTGAAACCTCGTCCGGATTTCCCAAATCTCTCGGTTCGTATCGCTGGATTGTTAAATAAATGCTAACGATGACTAAATTGTAGTACAATTAACTTTATTGTACAACAAACAATTTACAATACTCGCTAATACCGTAAAACACTTTACAATACTCGTTAAAGCAATTACAACGCTTTACAAAACTTGTTAACACAATTAAACGTATAGCTTGCTTATTCGCCACTCACTTTACTTGTAGCTTGCTGACTTGTAACTAACTCACTCCGGTGTCTGGTGGCGCCCTTATATACCTGCGCTCGCACTCATGGCAACTCTAGAACGTTCTGAAGTTCATCGCTCATTCTCTTTCTCTCGCTGTTCGCAGTGTTCATCCAACTTGACGTTTCTCTTTGTGGAACATTCTACGAAGTATTCGCCACAATATGTTATTAGCAAAATTGTACAAAGTTAGAAATAAATGTCTGCAACTGAGCTAATTATGTTTCTAATAGGGAATTTACATTCAACTTTCACAGGCGATTAAAAAAAGAATGACGAGTTAATGTACGACAGATGTCAGTTTTGAAAAAA